>NC_025698.1:2572190-2591572 GCF_000633955.1 Camelina sativa | reverse complement strand
AAAAAAAAAAAAAAAAAGTATCAAGCAAAATGTCACATAAATGAAAGAATAAAAATTCATCAATATGTTAATACGTCTACTACATTGTAATGAGAACAAAACAAACAGAGAAGCTATTGAACCTCATGTGGTATAGTTAAAGAAAAATGTGCACATGTCTTTACACTGATGAATGTGCCTATCTTGTCTAGTAGTGATAAAAAAATTAAAAGAAAAAAAAAAGTAAAAGAAAGAATCGAAATTATTTAGTGGACAAAGGCAATCACGGGTTGGAATCTTCTCGGTTATGAGCCCCACACAGATGTACTGTAATATTTCAGAAAGATTTTGGAGTAAATCTAGTCACACTCAAAAAAAAAAACTTAAAAGAAACTATTTTCTTTTTTTTTTCTAGCGGAAAGAAAAAAAAAACAATAGAAATGATATTTCCAAAGTAATAAAAAGGGATTGATTTCTTAAATAAATACTAGTATTGTATTGTTTTGATATATGGTTCCGAAAAAAAACAATTAAAAATCGAAAATATAGCATAAAAAGTAGGAGGAACCTGTTGCCTAAGATTTGATGTAAGTTGATGATAGTATCTTCTTCAAGAGAAGTGAAATTGCCACGTTTGATGTCTGGTCTCAAATAATTAATCCAACGGAGCCTGCAACTTTTTCCACACCGAAGTAGCCCTAATAATCATTTCACACAAAACACCAAACCAATTCAAAAAACAATACCTTTACTCTAGAAAATACATAAAAGATAAGAAAAATAAAGGATAATAATATATACCGGCAGATTTAGGGAGAGATCTCCAATTGGGATGGCCATGGAGAGTAATATAATTGATCAAGAGTTGATCTTCTTCAGCACTCCATGGCCCTTTCTTCAATCCCATTTTCTCACAGCATGGTCTTCTCCCCATTTTTTTTTCTTGAAGATTTTGTGTTGGTGAAGAAAGCAAAGGAAAGCCAAAAATGTTGAGAGCAAGTAGTGTGCGGCGATGGCTTTAGTGTGTTAATATATATATATAAAGAGAGAGAGAAAGGTATTGCGACAATAGGAAAATGACAAGCTGGCAAAAAAAAAATATATTTTTCTAATTTTAGTACACAAAGATCAATGCTCCCAACTTCTTTTCCTTTAATTTTTTTCAATGAATAGTCATCTCTCACCTTTTTTTTTTTCTTGTTTTGATCTTTATGAATTTATAAGTTTTAGTCTTTTCTGCGAGGAAATAAATAGGGCGAAGATATAGATGAAAGATCTTCAATTTTGAAAAGACAAATAAAAGTTGAATTTGGTACTTAATAATAGTAATGGTATGGTACATCTGAAGGTGTTTTTAGCCGTTTAGGCAAAAGAGGCTTATTAAATACTCTGGGCCGAAGATTAGATAAGCTTATTAATGATTTTATAGGCCCAAATAAGATATGTCAAAAACGAAGTCGCGCTATTAATTAAGTCAATGAAGAAGAATATGCCAGGTGGTAATCGTGACGGTAAAAATTACAGTAAATCATGTGTTTTTCTCGTTGTACATTTGCCAAAATTTTGATATAATGAAGCAATTAATTATTTTACTTACATCATGATTACCACCTTGGATTTGGATGGGACGACTCCGTGTTAACAAAGATTTCGAAAATGTACGTTACTTAATTGATTGATATGGGTCCAGATGATGATGTGTTCTTTGGGTTCAGGCCCTCTCTATCTCTCTCGTGAGTCGTGTCCGTGTCTGGCTCAAAATAACGGAACGTGTTATAACCCCTACTTCAGATACATTTATTGAGGCCCAAAACAAGCCTCATAAAGTCATAAAGGAGGGAAAACAATTATTAATAAGAGATACAGTATGTATGGGTCCATCCATATATTATATTATATATGTTACCGTCTCAAAATTACGAAACCTATCTATATAAGTCCATTTCGTGTTTTTTTTTTTCAAAATTATGATAGGAACCAATACTAATAAATGGGTGTTTAATTTATCTTTTTGGTTTTGTTCGATCTTTAAAGATCGTATGTGTTGTCGTTAGGATTAAAATAGGAACTAAAACGGGACAAACCTGGTTAGCAGCAGAGAGTTATTCTGCATTAGTTTTTTTTAGTTTGTTAAAAAAAAAAAAATTAATAAGAGAAATTATAATATTATTAATATTTCATAATTATATTAACAATTCCAGAAAATTAAGATTAATATGTTTTGAAAATATATTTACTACAGTCTTACAATGGTTAAATATATATCACTTAATATTAGATATTACAAAAAAAAATGCTCTTATGTCCATCAAAAGAATTAATGTGAAGAAAAACATGAAAATTGCATCTTAGAAGAGAATGAACCTAAACAATGAACTGAATTCTAAATTAAGACTTGTAATCTTATACTATCATTTGTGTTAAAAGAGATGCACTTTTTTTGTCCACTAAAGAAACAACTTGTTTTAGACATTTAGTCAACTATTAATATTTTGTTTTTTTTTGTTTTTTTCTAATTGATTTTTTCTTCAATTGTTTACCTTTAGATTAAACAACAAAACTGTTGAATAAGATTAACTGAGTATAAAAGTGAGATAGAGCGTATGAATCGGAAAACTGTTGTTATGATTTAAATATTTGAGAATGTGTACCTTCAACTCTACACCACTTATGTTTAAATTGTGGTCTGACAAAAAAAAGTAGACATACAAATTGAGATAAATTAAAACAAAATAACTTGAGATACCAACAAATATATTTAGAAGATCAATGTATTTATATTTCGTCAACGTATATACAAACTACTCGTTTTTTTATTAGAATTAGGTATCTTATTACAATCCTTATCATGTAAGATTTTGAATACCATAGTATTTTTATTTGTTTGATATATATTGTTATTGTTTGTTTATCATATTTGCATTATAGATTAACTTACATCCTACTATATTAATTGAGAAGTATAAATATGAAACTAACCTTAAAATGTGTAAAAAATTACATTCAATTGCCATTAGAAAAAATTAATTAAGCTTAATTAACTAATTTAAGTAAATACAATTAATTAAAAATAAAAAACACTCACAGATCAAATATTAAAAAATTATGGACGAAATTACTAATTTTTTTTTTTAAATATATAAACCAATCAGAATTTTAAAAACTAAGATTTTATATCCAAGTATACAATAAATTATTTTTATTAACTAAATTCGAAGATTTTGTTAAGATTTCTAATTATGGTTCTCCTATCATCTTTATTTTATTTTATTTACAAATTGTTTGAAATTTTCTTATAATACTTATAATTAATAAAATGCATATTTTCTGCATATGTTGTGATTTGAATTTTTTAAAACAAAAATATACTACTCAATGTATGAAAATGTATATTTTAATTTTCACATTGGCGGGTTGATAAAACTAAATTTATATAGATAATAAATTAATAATTTTTATTTGCTCACAATTATAATATTAAAATTACTATTTTATATTTCACAAAATAATGATGCAAATACAACAAACAAACAATATAAAACTGTAATAATACGTCAAAAATAAGATACTATAATATTCTAAAATAATTAGTATTCAAATAGACTAATAGATTTACATAACAATTAAAAATAAATATTATCTCAAACAAAGTAACTTTTTAAAAATTAAAACAATAATAATTATTATTATATTACAATTTTTTAAAAAAAAAATGTTGTATGTGCTTTAAGCACGGGATATATCCTAGTTTTATTTAAATTTGAAGACACCACTATGGATATATTAAGCATCAGAGTCATACTTAGAGATATGGAGGCCGGAAGCGGTACTAAAAATATGTCTTCAAAGAAACTAATCCCATTATCTTACAAATAAATACTAAAATATTTTTGTAAAAAAAAATTATAGAACATACTGTTTCTTTCTATAATTGAAATTACAAATCTACAAATTTCAAACTGATTATAATCTATAATATATGCATCATTTGTAAAATTTTAAAAATGATTTGTTTATTATGAAAGAATAAAAATACTAGATGAAACAATTTACATAGTGAATTGTATCCTTACCAATTGATTATGCATTTGTTTTATATACTTACCAATTTTCTATAGTTAGTATATCTACAATTTCTATAATACATTGTGATTTTTTTTTTTGTAATGTGTTAAGAGATCCATGCTATTCATGATTTAAGAGACTTATCGACGTATTCAATAATTGTTGGGTGATACCTTTAATATAATATAAAATAAAAATCATTTAGTTTTCCTTCATTCATTTAATATTGAATGAATCTTCCTTCATCAATTGTTTGATCAAAATATGATTTACATGATTACCGCTTTATTTCATTTTCTTAGGATGAAGTGAGATTGAGGAAAGTTTTGAGATTTGCAAACGCTTGCGGAGCCATCACGACGACTAAAAAAAGGGAGCCATTCCAGCTCTTTCCTCAGATAGTGAAGCTCACAGCTTTCTTAAAGACAAAAAGAAACGTCAAACTTATCTCAAGTTCTCAAAATTATGTTGTACGGTTTCTCCTTGTCAATTGTGATTTTTTTTTTTTTGTAATGTGTTTAATAATAAGAGACCATAGGAGTTATCGACGTGTCCAATAATTATTGGGTGATACCTTTTAATATATATAAAAAAAAAATCAATTTGTTTTTCTTCTTCTTCGGTTCCGTCTCTCCTCTCTCTCTCTCTTTCTCCGACGACGAACGAGAAGTGACGATCCGTTCACCAAGTCGGAGATTCAAGTGACCAAAATCGGACAGTTTTGTTCAGTGTTGTTAGCAAAAATTAGGATTTCATTTGTAATTGGGATTTTATGTTAGCAAAAATTAGGGTTCGTTCACCAAATCGGAGATTCAAGTGGCCAAAATGGGACAGTTTGGTTCAGTGATGCTCCAATCTCCTTATCTGGTAAGAAACTCTCTCCGAATTTCATTTGTAATTGGGATTTTTATGTTAGCAAAAATTAGGATTCAACGAATTGAGAATTGATGTGAGCAAAATTAGTGTTCTATGATGTTAGCAGAGTTGGGAATTGAGAATTGGGAATTGATCAGATCTTACTTGCTTCTGCTGCTGCTAACTTCACTCGTGGATAGTTTGCTACTGCTTTGAATGAGAAAGCTCAGCTCTCTAGGCTTTTCAAAATTTTCAGAACTTTTGGGATTGTTTCTGTTGGAATTTTTTTATCTGAGATTTGGAAATAAGGGTTTGTAATCTCTCTTTGCATTAGATGCTTTTATGATGAAATAGTGAGTTTTTAGTATATGTATATTGCTGCTCTTTTGATGCTTTAGTTTCCATGTTTGCTTATTTGCAGGTCTGAGATATTTTGTACCAAGATGCAAAGAGAACACCGTTTGTTCTGTTTTCACTCGTCCAACCGTACGTATCTTTTCATATGGACTTCTTGTTATTGATTTGGATTTCTTCTGGAATCTTTTTTTTATCATAACTCAGTTTGATCTGTGATGTTGCAGGATCCACAAGTTGTCACTGGATCCCATGACACGACCATTAAATTTTGGGACCTTCGATATGGTATGTCTTATCATTCTAACCGTCTTCTTAGGACTTAAAAGCCATACTTATCCCTTCTCATTGTATAATCATTGGTGCAAGTGTATGGTTTCATTTGAATAATTCTGGATTATATTATAATTAACTCCAATGGCTGTGAAGAAGCAAGTCTATCAACTTCAACAGAAAAGCCAGAAAAGCCAGACTTACGGGCTTTAATTTAGGCCCACTAGTTTGGTGAATATATAGGGGAGTACATCACACTTGTAGTAGAAACCCTACCGGATCGAGAACTTTGTGTCTGTGTCTGTGATTTGTTGAAGTTGATAGAATGGTTCAGATGAATGCGGAGCCTGAGTACGCGACAGCTAAAATAGCGGTGTGGTGGGACATGAAGGGCTGTCCGATTCCCCGCGAGGGTTATGATGCTCGTCGGGTCCGTCCGAGCATAGAAGGGGCGTTGAAGAAACGAGGCTACTCGGGTCCTGTCTCCATCACCGGGTATGGCGACCAAAGACAAACCCCTTATCACATCCTGAAAGGGCTCTCTTCCACCGGAGTCGGTCTTGCACACATCAAACCCGGTTAGTCCAATTGCTATATCGATCTCTGAATTTAGGAGTTTAAAAATTTCAACAAATCTAAGTCCCTTTGCCTTTTGATTGACTGAAACAGAAAGCATATACTCACTCATGTATTCGAATATGCTGGAGTGGCGAGATGATAATCCTCCTCCGGCTTCAATGATGCTCATATCCGACCAGTGGCGAGAAGTCTTCTCTTGGGATCTGGCCCGTCTACAACAGCAGACGAAATACGACTTTTTTCTGGTTTATCCATCAAGGACTCGCGCATGCTCGACGCTGGCTACTTGTAAAGAGTGGACCTGGGAAAGCTTACTTGAGCCCAAAAGCGCACTTGTTGAGGAAAACTGCAGTAGTGAATTATCTTCTGCCAAGTTTTATTGCAAATCGTGCTGTTTCGAGTGCCATACCCTGAAGGGTTTCAGGACTCATCTCTCGAGAAGAAAGCATGCAGTGCAAGTAAGCATCCTCTCTCTCTCTCTCTCGTGTACATTGTCCAACTATACTATACTATTTGAGCTGTTTGTTTCCACTCGCAGGAGGTTATGAACCCTATACATCCAGATCTTGACGATGTAACGAGGATGTGGGGAAAGAACTATGCTGCGACGCCTGAATACGCGACAGCTCAAATAGCGGTGTGGTGGGACATGATAGACTGTCCGATTCCCGAGGGTTATGATGCTCGTCAAGTCCGTCGGAGTATGGAAGTGGCTTTCAAGAAACTAGGCTACTCTGGTCCTGTCTCCATCACTGCCTTCGGCGACCACAAACAAACCCCTGATCACATCCTGCGAGGGCTCTCTTCCACTGGAGTCGCTCTTGCACATACCACTCCCAGTTAGTCCCTTTTGGTTATCCATCTCTGGAATTTTTAGGGGTTTGAAATTTCAACTATCTCTACTGACGCATGCTTTCCTGTTACTGAAACAGAAATCCAATACAAGCGCATCTTTGCAGATTTGATGACGTGGCAAAAACATAATCCTCCTCCGGCTACAATTATGTTCATATCCGATACTATGGCTACAATTGCGTTCTCAGAGATTCTTGCCCGGGTACAACAACGGACGAAATACAACCTTTTTATGGCTTATTCATGTAGGCCTTACGAAATGTCAGCCCTGCTCACTTCTGCAGAGTGGCTTTGGGAAAGCTTACTTGCAGGTGTTTGTTTGTCCTCTCCTCATTACCAGTAACGTTTGAAACTAATTACGCTGTTTCTGAGCTGTAGTTAATTTTTTCTTTTTCTTTTCCACTTGTTTCAGAGACACAAAGACGCGTTCTTCAGAAGTGCAGTGTTCTTCAGAAGTGCAGTGAAAGGGGTGAATCTACCAAAATGTTTTATTGCCAATACTGCTTTTGTGAGTGCGAAAGCCTTGAAAATTTCAGGAAGCATCTCTCAAGCGAAAAACATGCAAGCAATGTAAGCATCCTCTCCTCTGTATCATCAATACGTTGTCTAACCATTTGAGCAACAACCTCTTTAACCTTTTCCATTCGTTGTCAAGCAGGAGGGTGTTGATGTTCCTGGGAGTATTAGTTTGAACCACTACTATCATAGGCTACACCTCAAGGCAAGTTTTTCTTAATGATAATTATAGATTTTCAACAAAGAAAAACATCCGATTTCTTATAAAATGTTCATGTTCCGTATACTATACGTATATATCTTGTAGGCCAAAGTACTAGAAAGTTTTCCAAAGACCGTACGTACGAGGAAAGCATACCGGACTGGATTTGGTCATCTTCATAATCATTTACGTCTTACTTATCGTTGAGCTCGACGTAGGCCTTGAATATTTCTAACCTGCAAGAAAGAGTGGTGAAGTTGTTAATTTACTCGAGTGATAAGTCCTGGAAGCTCTTCGTTTTCGTTTCTGCCAATGTTTTCAATTTGAACTATTTATTTTTCATTTTGTTTGCTTAAAATGCTGGTTATATACATTTAAACAAAAAGTAAGTTAATCCTATTTTTCACTGACATAATTTTACAAGTTAAAAAAAAAACAATGGCTCAAACACTGAGTTGCTTCAGGCAACAGTAAAAAAAATGATGTACCATTGTTTTCAACTGAGTCAATTTTCACCAACAACGGGCTTACTTTTAGGCAAACCGCGATTAATTCCGAATAACTACAACTCAGACATGGACTGCAGTTTGAGAGAGAGGCTCCCCCCAAACCATACTCATGGTATACGTCTGAAGCATAACCTAGTAACCAGGAGACATGGTGAGCGGCTATGACGCTTTGTACCTTTTGATGTGTGGCAAAGGGACCTTGCACTTTGAGCAACCCATCCAATGAGAACAGTTGGCCTTGCACTTTTGAAATGATCGCCAAATTAAATAATGAAAGAGGAAAGTCGTCACAAATTAACAATACTGTGTATCTGCCGCGGGGGACAATCTCAGCATTCTTTTCCCTTGTAAAAGCTGTAACAAGACCAAACAGTCAACATTGCTGGTTAAGTACTCATCACAAATTTGTTACTGACCCCACGAACCAAACATACTTTACTGGGCATTCCGTAGTTTTCATGACGAACTAGAACATAACGAGACAAACTTCCTCGTAGTTGCTAAAGACATCCCAGGGAAAGACACGGGTTTTCTCAATCTTCTTGAAAACTTTGACATCCAGAGGTTACAATGTTTTCCTGGTAGTGCCTGATGACGTCCCTCTGGAACAAGTGCCACGTACTGACACTGCAGCCTTAGTATGGCGTTGGACAAATCTGTTCGATGGTGGCTTTCCTATCCTAGACTATCTTGGTCCGGATACATCAAGTGATGAGGAGGATTCTGAGAAACGTCTGAGTATACGTGATGCTCCGGATTCCTCAAGAGACGAGGGGGCCAAACGTAAGAGGAAAGTTGATGGTGGTTGAAGTGGGAAGCAAAGACATGAATGTCATATAAAACATAGCCTCTAACGGATATTGTTTGTATCGATTTTGTTTTCTTGTGGCTATGAATTTCATGACCATTTAGGATTTTGTTTTCTTTGAAATATTACTTGAAGAAGACAATTGTATGTTCTCTCTGTTCGAGTTAAAAATTCGAGATATAATAAAAGCAAACGTTCAGAAGTCGGGTAAATGAAGACATGTCTGAAACCTGAAAGTTACTGTCTGCCTTTCTTCTCTCAAACATCTAAGTCTTTACTGTCTAACAAAACAAAAAGCAGCAAACAGAATTTTAAGACCTCTGCGACTTTTGCAGGACATGAAAGGGATCGATCGGTTCACCTAAATTCTTAAGACCGCTCAGCATCCTCCCTTCTCCTTCTCCTTCCTCTCCTTCTCCTCCCTCTTCTTCTCCTTCCTCTTCTTATCCTTCCTCATCTTCCTCCCAGGGCTGATCTTGTTCATCATTTTCTTCTTGTGATCTGCGTGCCTTTTCACCTTTCTCTCAGCGGCACTAAGGCCGTCTGGTATATGACCAATGAAGTCTCCATTCCCAAAAGAAATCTGCAAGCTTCCTGATCTCTGCTGATGTG
This sequence comes from Camelina sativa, assembly GCF_000633955.1. NCBI lineage: Eukaryota > Viridiplantae > Streptophyta > Magnoliopsida > Brassicales > Brassicaceae > Camelina > Camelina sativa. The sequence goes on along the minus strand of NC_025698.1, from coordinate 2,581,965 downwards.
TTTTTCTCTACCCCCTGAACATAAGCTAAGAGTATGTTATGACCGGCTTTCTTCAAATCTTGAACGACGGAACTGAAACCACAGTCACCAGTAATGAACATTATATTTCTCGCTGTTTTCTTTTTTTTAAGCCAATTTTCAATCTCATCAATGAGCTCCCAATCTGCAGCTTGATTATCTTTTGTATTGGCCGGTCCTTGAAAGAAAAGAAAAACCTGATGTCATTTTAAGCAAGAAAACAAAAAACAAAACCAAATGATACAAACTCACTATTATATAGATGCGCCAGCTTGATTTTAATTCTCGGGTCAAGACCAGCAGGAACATGTGAATCGAGATAGCCTACATATCCAGTAATCTTTACAGGACCCCTGAAATTTGCTTCTCTCAATGAATGCAGAATGTTTGGATAAACATTCTCCGGGGGAAAACCTGAAGGAACCGGAGCATTTTCCATGTCCCAGGATATCTCCGTGGGTGTCTCACTGAAAGAAAAGATTTGCATTGTTAACAACCAAGAAACTTGAGATTGAACCTAAAAGCAGTTAAAAAGCAATGACTAGAGGAGGGCAATACCTAAATTTATCGTCTATCTTTCTCCTCTTAGCTCTGGAGTTGTCGGCCTCCCCTGGGAAAGGTTGGGTGTCATTCTTTGCGGTTGTGGTATCTCCATCTGACTCAGCTTTCCTTTTCTTGGAAACTACCGAGGGTTCATTTATGGTGATAGCACTGTTTTTCCCGTCCTGGTCGATACAAAAGATTGTATCTCGAGAAACCTTGGTGATATAGATTGGGACATCAATGGCTTGGATGGTTTTGCTAACTCCATCAGGACGCCAGTACTTGATATCAGTTAAAGAGGTGTACATAAAGGCACCATTGTCGTCCCATGCTCCGCTTTTCACAGGTATTGGCTCTTTAAGTGTGCACTGGAGGACAAGTTTTTTGCTCGCAATAGTTATTGCATATCTGCTGAGCAAAGCAACACTCTCCATATCATTCGCCCAAACAACATGTCTAACCAAAGAAAGTGTATGGAGTTCACCAAGAACACGGCTTCGCTGAGGATCGAAGAGAACCACTCTATCCTCGGAACTACAAAGCAACTTTCCAATCCCAGCATAAAAGATAGCATCTACGGGAAAGGGCAGAGAACTCCTTCTAACAACCTCGTTCTCTAGATTCATGACTTGAACCTCTGTGGTGCTTTTAAGAACCGCAAATCGATTAGGGGCAATGAATACGGTAAGAACCACCTTCACCCCTCTTTGCATCTATCACAACGTCACTCCTGCCAAGGACATCTTCTTTTGGTATGATGTACAACTCGTAAGAACCTCCAAGAAGATGGGAGCAGATCAAAACTGCAAGTTCCTTCAGACTGTAAGAGAGAGTCCTAGGATTTTGGTTCAATCTTGGAGTACCAGGACGCCCTATAGGAATAACTTGTGAATCTCTTTGAGTTGAATATTTGTAGAGCCGCAAAAATCCATCTTTGACATAGAACAGTGAATCACCACTCAAAGCAAATGCAGGACGTTTTCTCCAAAGTTTGAACAAGATCATCCCCTTGCCATGTCCCGCTGCCAGTAAACCAACCTCAGGGTGAACTGTCAGAATCCTGAATCGATAATGGGCATAGCTGAAAGTTTGGATTTCAGTTCGCTTGGTAGCATCCCAAACACGAATGCTCTTATCCTTGGAGCTGGATACAATGATGTCCTGTCTTGCAAACATAACAGATGAAACAGTATCACCATGACCACGCAGAGTGGCTAACTCAGAAGCTTCAGTTTCTGCAAAAAAAATTGAAAAGAACACATTTATTACGTCAACTCCATTACAAAAATTTGCAGATCAGTGGACAGACGATGGTTAGTCAACAACTTTCATGTAAAGAAAGAAAGATAAATACCATCAATAGGCCACAGCTTTACTTGAGAGTCTACTGAACCCGAGACTATGTGAGGAAGAGTGGGATGAAAAGAAGCCCAATTGACTCCTCCATGATGAACAAGGGTGTGCTTGACTACAGGGATGCCCCCACCAATATCCCATACACGAACGGTCTGATCTAAAGAAGCACTTAAGACAAGGTCATCCTCTTTTGGATGGAACGACGCACACATGACAGAATGATTGTGATCATCCAAAACAAAAATACAAGATTTTCTCGGCCGGTTCAATTTTATCCGCCAGTTCCATATGCGGACAGTGGTATCATCACTAGCACTCACAATCCATCGTCGACTATGGTGAAACTGAACTGTGCGGAGACAATCCTTATGCCCCTCTAGAGTTAAAAAAGATTTGCCTGTCTCGTAGTTCCAAACTTTGACCTTGCTATCATCCCCTGCAATATTATAGAAGCATAACTGTATTGAAGAAGAATCCCAAACAGGATCTCAGATCTTGCCTATATATCAAGCTTAGACTACATTGTCAATCATCATCTACTAAGAGCCACAGAGCAAAAAATAGATAAAGCATACCTCCCGAGTAGACGAAGAAGGGCTTTGACTTATGGAATTGAACACTACGCACGGATACGGATTCTTCATGCTCCTCAAATGTCTTGATCAAATTACGCTTCTGGTAATCCCAGAGCTGGATCGCACCACTGCCCAAGCTCGCAAGAATCCATGGTTTCGTAGGGTGAAAACTCAGACCATAAACTCTACTACTTTTAGTCTCCCACATATTCCGATTGAAAACCTAACAAATGAAAACTAGGGAGAAGAGAAATAGGGATTCGGCTGTAAATGTGTGAAAAAAAAAGTAAGAAGAGAGAACTTAGGGATTCGGCTTTTTTTTGTGCAAAAGTGTATAAGAGGCATTATTTTAACCAAAAAAATAAAAATAAAAATGAGAAATTAAAAGAAAGTAGTAAAAATGACAAATTAAAAAGAAGGCTCAAGCAGAAAGACAACACTAGAAAGAGACACTGTGAGGGCGCTTTCTAATAGACAAGAGCAATCTTACGCAGTGAAAGAAGAAAGAAGTCCTTACTAGCTGAGAGAGAATAACTATTGATCTCCATGAGTACTACTTTCAATTATCTCCAACCAAACGATTGTTAGAAACTTTAAATGCATAGCAATGACATCTGTAAAAGAACATAGAGATGCTGCGAGTGAGTTACGTATATTAACTGGCTAGATAGTTGCCAGACAGAAGATTTCATGACCCCAGTCACCAAACAGAAGGGGAAGGTAACAATTGTGAATACACTTTGATTGGGCTACCCTGCAATGTGGTGATAAAAAAAGGAGATCAGTGAAATTCGAGAGACAAAACACTAAGCGCAAATGCACATTGCATCAGTAAATATATGTAAGCAAGAATGTTTGCGTGTAGCAGCAGTTGGGTGGATTAAGGATAACACAGCTTACAGTAAAAATTCAAAGCAAATACAAAGTTAAAAAACACTTCAACCAAAAGAAAATTCATATTTACTAACGAGTGTGTGTGTGTGTCAGAGGCAAAAGCTTAAGACTATACAACTATCCGCTAATCCTTTAAAAGGATACTGTCAAAATAAATAAAAAGGAGAAGCTTACCCGTACGCATCAATAAATCCCTGAAAGACCTTGGTAAACTTTTTTTTGTGCGGAAAAACTTCGGAAAATTGATCCAAGTTGAGAAGTGCATCTCGTTGTTAACTTCCTGAAGGTCACCGTCTACATCTTCCAAAATATGTGCCTTGTGTGGGTCATTGGATCCAAATCTGAAACAAAGAGACATTTGAACAAAAAAATTGACAATAGAATACTTAAACATGGAATCGAGGCTGGTCTCAAATCCATTGTAAGACCAATGTCTACATCTTTCAAAATATGTGCCTACAACTCCAAGTGGGAATAACTTGGATCCAAAAAATAATAATTAAAATACGAATTGAGATAAATTAAAACAAAATAACTCGCAATCAAAGATTCCAAAAAATTGACAATAAAATGCTTAAACATGGAATCGATCCATTGTAAGACCAATGTCTACATCTTTCAAAATATGTGCCTACAACTCCAAGTGGAATAACTACTCTTTCTGTACACACAAACCAAAAATAGTAATTGAAATGTGAATTGAGATAAATTAAAACAAAATAACAAAGATCCATTGTAAACAAAATAACAAAAACGAAAATATGAATATAAAATGCTTAAACATGGAATCGAGGCTGGTCTGAGATCCATTGTAAGACCAATGTCTACAATTCAACTCCAACTCCAAGTGAAATAACTTCTCTTTCGGATCCAAATCTGGACACACAAACCAGAAATAATAATATTGAAATACGAATTGAGATAAATTAAAACAAAATAACTTGCAATGAAAATTAGCAGTTGTAAACTCACAATCAACATAATAAATTTCACAGGGAGATGATTTCTTCTTTGAAGGAAAAATTAACCGTATTATGCCTAAAGATGGAATCGAGGTTGGTCTGAGATCCATGGTTTGTAAACTCACAATCGGCATCTTTCAAAATCTGTGACACAAGTGTGTAACTTTTTTTTCAGATCCAAATCTGGGTAAACAAACAAACAAATTGAGATAAATTAAAACAAAATAACTCTAGATAAATAACTTACCGAAATTTCCCATGGTTAGCGGGGAGGGAGAAAACTGGAGATTTGCGGAAGAAACATTTAGGGTTAGCATCAAGAGACTCTTATTAAGTGTTGAGATATGTTCTCCAATAGACTACTTTCTTTTCAGCCGTCGGATCTCTCGCGACTCTGCCGCTTGTGGCATATCTTTTTCTTGGGCAAAATAAAATTATATACATAAAAACAAGGTTTCAAACTATCTGTTCATTTAACATTTATTTTTTTAAAAATAATATTTATTTGTAATTAAATAAAAATTTAATAATATATATTAATCTATATTTTAAATCTACATTGATAGCTGAAACTATATAAATTATGAATTGTAAAAGATAATTATAACTATAAAAGATAATTATAACTTTTCTAATTAAATTATTTTAGAAATTTAACTTTCATCAAATTTTATAAATAACTATTTTCACATTATCATTCATGATTTTGAATAAATAAAATGTATTATTGACAAATATAAAATTTATTCGTTCTATATATTTTTTTATATATTTTAGGAAAAATTTCAAAAATACACATTTTTATATTATTTTCCAGAAATACTATTTTTTTTTTAAAAAATTCTGATAGTTTAATGACTAAAATAAATTAACATAATTAGTATAACTATGACGTAAAAGTGATTGGAATGAATTACCTTTTTGATACGGAAACACTCAAAAGGCACGACCAGTCAACTATGTACTTATTCTGCTGACCATTTGAATTATAGCTTTCATTTTAATTTGAATTTGAATTATTATTCAAATTATTATTCTGCTGACCATTTGAATTTGAGTTCGAGACTGGTCGAACTCGTGAAACTTTCATGATTTTACGTTAATTCATTGACCACCAGACCAATAGATTATTTTACGTAGAAAGACAAGATTTAAATATTTAAAGGACATGAGTAGATTCATTTCAGGTTGCAAAATTTCAGACCCGACCCGGGATCCGCGGATATATCCGACTACAGCATGATTAAAATACCGTTTTACCCTACAGCATGATTTAATTTTCTACAAAATTAATGTTTCTTTCTTTTTTTTTCTCTTTCAATTTTGCATCTTACGTCATCACGTGGGACCCCCGAAGCTCTAATATTTTTTTCACAAAAGAGAAAATTCAGCTGTTTGAGTTTTTTTGCCATTGGAAACAACAAAACACACACATTGCATGACCCAACAAACAAGAAGAACGATAAGAAATGAATAATAACAATAATAAAAATAATAATAGCTAGCTAGTGTCCCTTAATTACTAAACCCTTGACAAAAAAATTATTATTTTACTTATTTCATGTACAAAAAAAAATATCGTCCTGGTCACTGTAATAGATCAGAAGTATGAATCAGAGAAGTCAGTCTTACACACAAATGTTTGTACAAAAAGCTGAATCTTCTTTGTTTGTTTGACTTGACTCCCACCTTGTTTGTTAGCAGCAAGAAGGAAAGAAAAGGAAAACTATATTGTTAATAGGAAAGAAGCATCTTCTTTAATTAATATCTCGAAAACAGAAAAGACGGGAATGCCCCTAAACCCTGAGAGAATCGTGATGGGACCCATCATCATCCGTCATGGAACTTTTGCAGACTGTAACTAATCACCGGCCGGTCTTTTGTGCCCCCCACTCTTCAGTGATTATTTTCATGTTCCAACCACAAATACAAAACACTCCCTTGTGTTATATATATATACCCACTCTACTATAACACAACAACTAATACTATATATATATATGTGATACATAAATTACATACATGTATATATGCGTGTGTAACATTGTTTATCAAACAAAACAAAAAATGAAAAGAAATATGGACATGTCATTTACTTTAAGTTCATAGAATTTGCAGAACCAAAATGGGTAATCATATTTTTCAATTATACAGTTCTACTATCAAACTAGACGGATAAGAAGAACTGAACGATAAAAAGAGTTTGTTTTGAAATTAACATTTTTTTTTGTCCCCTCATCGACCAAAAAATAAATAGCATATGTAATTCTATGCAATTTTACATTTTTTTTTTATAAATAATCTTTATCAGCTTCCTTCCTCTCTTTTTATTGTACTCTCAACTTGCAAACGTATAGGCATTTAAAAAAAAAAGAGAGAGAGAGAGACTTGTTTTTGCATTTCTCTTCTTCGCGTGAGTTCTGGATGCTCTAATCCGAAAAAAATAAAGGTTCTTCCGAGAATTCATCAGCCAACGACGGTAACAATAATTATCTTCTTTTTATTATTCATTTATTTTCTAATAACTTTTTTAGTATATATGATGTATATATATAGCTGATCTTTATATATTACAAGAATCTACTTGAGCTTTTTAAACAAGTTGATTATAAAGATGGTTAGAGCAGATTTGTTCGAGTTTAGGTTCTAATAAGCTCTCTCTATTTATAATTTTACCGGAAATCATAATTATGTAATACGTTTGCAGATTTTGAAACAATTCTAGACCTTTTTCATGGAAGGAGGAGGAGGAGGAGGAGGAGGCATGTTTGAAGAAATTGGTTGTTTTGATCCAAATGCTCCGGGAGAACTGACGGCTGAGAGAAGTGTCTCTCCGTCCGAGCCACCACCAGCCATCACGGTCGTCGGTAGCAACAACAACAGCAACTGCAGTCTTGAAGATCTCTCTGAGCTCCACCTCAGCCCACAAGACCCTTCTCTAGCTGCTGCCTCTGCCTCAGCTCATGTTCATCAGCTTCACATCAATGCTACTCCTCCTAACTGTGAACATCATCAATTCCAGAGTTCGATGCACCAAACACTACTTCAAGATCCTTCCTCATATGCGCAACAGTCGAATAACTGGGACAATGGTTACCAAGAGTTTGTGAATCTAGGTCCTAACCATACAACTCCTGACCTACTCAGTCTCTTGCAACTGCCTAGATCCTCACTTCCGCCTTTCGCAAACCCGTGCCTCCAAGACATTATGATGACATCTTCCTCTGTCTCTGCCTATGACCCGCTCTTCCATCTGAATTTCCCTTTGCAGCATCCTAATGGCACTTTTCTTGGAGTTGATCAAGATCAAGCTGAGACAAACCAAGGTGTGAATTTGTTGTATGACGAAGAAAACAACAACCTCGACGTTGGTCTTAACCGTAAAGGGAGAGGATCGAAAAAGCGGAAAATTTTCCCTACCGAACGCGAGAGAAGAGTTCACTTCAAAGACCGCTTTGGTGACTTAAGGAGTCTAATTCCAAATCCCACCAAGGTCTTCTTCATACTAATATACTACTTAATTACTTCTCTTTCAAGTAATTAACTTTACAATCTAAAACCCTTATTTCTTGAATTATATATGTAGAATGACAGAGCATCAATCGTGGGAGAAGCCATAGATTACATCAAAGAGTTGTTAAGGACGATCGATGAGTTCAAGATGCTAGTGGAAAAGAAAAGAATAAAGCGGCTGAAGAGGGAAGGAGACGACGTTGTTGATGAGAACTTCAAGGCTCAAAGCGAAGTGGTTGAACAGAGTTCGATCAATAAGAAGAACAATGCCTTGAGATGCTCGTGGCTCAAGAGGAAATCAAAGTTCACTGAGGTTGATGTACGTATCATAGACGATGAAGTTACGATAAAGATCGTGCAGAAGAAGAAAATCAATAGTTTGTTGTTCGTATCCAAAGTCATTGACCAGCTTCAGCTTGATCTTCACCATGTAGCTGGTGCACAGATCGGTGAACACCACAGCTTCTTGTTCAACACCAAGGTTTTTCTCATATTCTTTTTTTTTTCAATTTTAATCCTTAATAATCAGACTCAAAATAAGAACTTATTAGAGTAACTAATTGTGATGAACAGATTTGTAAAGGATCAAGTGTTTATGCAAGTGCCATAGCAGACAGAGTAATGGAAGTGCTGGAGAAACAATACATGGAAGCTCTTTCGATGAATAATGGCTACCACTGCTACTCCAGTGATTAATGCGTTTTTCATCTAGCTGGTTATTACTTTTAATTATGGATGTTTTTAATAATCACATTAGTAGTAATATTTTCGCACTTTTGTTCTTTTAGCAATGTGGGATTTGTAGCTTAGCTATGCCTCTGTTTTTCCCCCTTTTTAGGGTTTTTTGATTCTACAATATATTTGAGAGAGTGAGAGTTCCATCTTTTGTTCATCTTTAAGTCTTAAACATAAGTTTTGAGTTCTTGATTGTTGACTTTTGGTCGTCGGGTTTACAGCTAGGGTTGAGCTGCGTTTTGGCTCAGGGTTAGTTTTCGGTTGGGCCTCTTTCTGGTAAAGCCCAATAATGTTGTTAGTTCGGCCCAAGTTAAGTCTGTTTAAATTCTGCCGAGTGCTTTATGGTTAGAGCAATTTATTCGAGTTTACCCCTTTCATTTTGTAACAAGTGTCACTTTGAAAAATAGTGTAAGATTTGACTAAAAGCATCTAATCTGTCTATTTCTTAACTACAATAATTAAACAGAGGAATGTTCATAAATCAATTTATTTTTTTTGTTTACATAAAACTACTATCAGAACAACATTTATATTGAAACAGACTTGTACGAGATATAAGACATAAACAGATAGAGTAGTAGTAAATGGTATTAATACTGATAAGGAATAAGGAGAAACATCATCAGTGACGTAATGCATAATTTAATCTCATTACACTCTTAAGCATATCAGAGAAATATGATTGGATCGTAGTTTTTACATCCAATCCTTTCGAGTGTGTCATTGTCAAGGTGGCTAATCAGCTATCAATCCAATACGTGAAGCTACGACAGCTAGAACATTTTCTTCCGACGAGAATACGTATGAACTTTTATATACAGAGAAAATAGCATCAGTTATGCTCGGTCATGTCGATGCTAAAGCCGTTAAGGTTCATAAGTCATAACATATCAAACCCTTCTCCTGTGATCATAAATGGTTCTGTATTAATTCAACTATAAATTCTGCAGGTTGATCGGTTCATAGTCCGCTGGGATGCAGACGTATCGTTAACTACCTCACAAAATCTCGATGATAAATATTTCAGCCCATCAAATAACCAAGGGAATATGGATGCAGAGCATGCACTCCTTAAAACTTTATAAAAAAAAAATATATATATATATATATATATACTAATAACTTTTCTTTCTAGCTTGACTTGACTTTGCCTTTTTTTTTTTTTTTTTTTTTTTTTTT
>NC_025698.1:2501708-2572154 GCF_000633955.1 Camelina sativa | reverse complement strand
GACTTTTTTTTTGTTTCCTCGGATAGTTGAGAGGATTTTGGATTTTATATTATAAAATCGTCGGATCAGTTTTCGTAGAAAATATTGAATAAAATAAATATTAAGAAAATAAGCATTACGGTAAAGAGAGATGTACATATATTACATGATACATGATTTTCCGCAAGACTTGACGTCTAATACACTTCCAACATCGCCATCACATCTCTTTCATCGGATAAAATTATAGAGAAAACTATATAAATAAATAAAAGACAGAGCTCACTCAAATTACAATAAAATTGATCAAGATCATGAACATGATCTCATTAGCTCTTCTAAGTATTCAGCACCTAAATCCTCAAGAACTACAAGTGTTGTATTACTTTCTTGTTGCGTCGTATCAACACTCTGTTTTCTACTTCTTGAAGACAAAGAAGAAGAAGAAGAAGAAGAGGAGTTGGAGGAAGAAGAAGGAGAAGATGTCAACAACGAAGAAGAAGATTTCTTCTTTCCTCTAGGCCGGTTTCTCATGGAGTGTTTTCTCTTCAAGGTTATCACCGGAGACTCTCCATCGTTAAGATTCACATTCTCCATCTTCCGGAGAGACTCTTTAACGACGTCCACGGGGAAATTGAGTACTGCAAGGCTGCCTTTCAAAGCGAAAGCCGCCTGATCATAAGCGAGAGCCGCCTCCTCCGCGGTATCAAACGTCCCGAGCCATACTCTTATCCCTTTCCTCGTTGAGTCTCTTATCTCGGCCGCATACTTCCCCCACGGCCGTTTCCTCACTCCTCTGTATGACTTCTCCTCCTCCTCCTCCTCGGCTGTTATGGTCGCTCCTTCTTCTTCTTTGATGATTGATGATCCAAATGTGAGAAAGTCATCAGAGTAGTAAGTAGGGGTACTAGATAAAAGGAAGGATTGATCAAATGATTGATGTAAGAAACTCTCTTCCCACAAGAATGATTCTTGTGAGCTCCATGAGCTTGAAGAAGAGTTCTCCGGAGAAAACTCTCCACTTAAGAAGGAAGCTTGAGATTCCATTTTCAATCTTTTTTCTTAACGGTTTTCTTATTGTGACATATCTCTTCAGTGGCAATAAGTTTGGGAAATATATATAGCGAGAGACATGAACCGATTAGATATTTGAATTTAGGGGCTATTATTCAAAATATTAATATTTTAATATATATTTTATTTCAATTGGGTCCAATATGACAATTAGGCTGCCTCCGAATGCTCTATCACCATTTATCATAAAAATGCAAAATGGGGCCGGCAAAAAGATAATTGGTGCTGAATAATATAAAAGAACGAGAGAGAGGGCCGGGTAATACGAAATAGGATCTATCTAGATAATTGTTGTATATGAGAATGAGATACACAGAAGTGGGTGAAATGTTCCACGTGGGACAAGCCAAGTTTGAGGGTATGACGTACGGCGGCGTGTTTCCGACAAAATAGATGAGAGCAGCACAAGTAAATGACACGTTGGCCTTCATGTACAATACAAAGATACAAACAAACATGAACATCTCTCGGCCGGTCGTTACTAGAGTTGCTGTTTAAGATTATTTTTTTGAAACTCCTTAAAGTACCAAAAGAATGTAAAATCAACTTTATCATGTATTGAAGACTTCTTGCTGTTTAACTAAAATCTGCTGTATTAGAGATTTGAAGGTTTCGAAAATAATTGGTTAGAGGTTTTTTTTGTTTGTCACGTAGAATTTTTGTTTGTCAAAGTAAATTTGATTTGGTTAGAGGTTTTTTTTTTCTTCCCTGTTTTGATTGAACTTCAATCTACAAAAAGAAACTGTAAAAATAGATTGAACTGCATATTTATGAAGGTTGAATTTTTAATGAAAGAAACACTGCTACATTGTATCTTAAATGGTTAAATCGTTGATACAACATTGCATCACAAATTAACAACAATTGAAAAGGTTTTAAGATTCGAAAAATGCGGCTTAATCGTTTATATGGATGGCATTGCAGAGTAAAAATAGATGCTACCATCACAACTCTTTGAAAAAGTTTAAATTGTAAGTATGTTTTTTAACAGACAATAATGATTAGAAAATATGCGGCTAAATGGGTCAAACATGCGACTAAAAGCCAAGAACAACTAATGTTTTTTCAACGTCTTAACATGCATAGTTTTATTTATTTATATAATGCATTGTTATTATTTTGTTTTTCACACACGTTTCTAGTATCATTCACGGTGCACCATAAAACTGCTAGTACAACGTAACTTAAATAAAGCCTTGATGAATGATCTGTACATGACTGGATATGTAAGGAATAAATAATCATTGAGTTATACTGAAACTTTGATCACCATTTTTGTATATAGTACAATTATTCATTCTATGATGTAGAGCCTATAGTAATCAGAATCAAGCTAATGAGAGAACTAAAAAATGAAGAATAAAAAACAAAACAAAATGAAAAAATATTTTGGTAAAATGTTTTGTTGAATAGTATATAGTCATGTTAGCTACGGCTTAAAGATTGACTACGACATAACATAATAATATTAATCGCTTCACGAAATTGACTTGATGTTTTTTTGGCTTCATACACGATCAATAAGTTGAATTGGCTGAGGTTTTATCGCCGCCACCTCTATAATTGGAGCCTTAACTAGTTCTACAACATTTACGTATATAATCTACACAAGGCCAAAGCTTCTGTTTCACTATAATTGCTGGTAGAAAAGTATTTTCAACACTTGTTATGACTTGTCCCTTTATCTTTTGGTGTCCACACATATACGCGATCTCCATGCATTATCACCTACAAAATTAGTACTGCTTTAGTAATGTTAAAAAAATTTGTGACAAAATAAAATAGAAATACAAAATGTGTAATAAAATAGTCAAACTTAACGTGTACTACTACTAACAATCTTGCTTTTTGTTTTGTTTTTAACATTGTCATGACTAGTTCTAAATTGAAGCATTTAATATGCTATCCTCCCTAACACAAAAGTTATGGAACAAAAAAGAATCATGCCATGGCATTTAAGTTTTATTAAGACGCTTTGTGCATGTTTTTTTACGTTAGACATCTCATTTGTTTAAGAAAATATTACAAACGTTTGTCAATAAATGAGAAATTATGAAGCCTTTCAGTTGAAAAAAGAAAAGAAGATTACATTGAATTTGATTGCATGATAATTTACGAAGTAGAAACCTAGAAAGATGAGCATACCATCAGAAAGGATTGATTGGACCAAATGTGGGGTCGTCTTGGATGCAACTTGAAGGACCGATAAATTTACGGTAATAAGAAGGTTCGAATTCGAAGCCTACAAAAATCATTGGACCACTCGGCGACAATTCGCTTTGGATTCTTTGGAAGTTTTTAGCCTACGCTAGAGTGTTAATTATTAACTCGTGCTTGGTCCCTCCCTCCCTCCCTGCGAGTAATAGCTATTTGTTGATCTTCATTTCATCAACCAGATTATGTGTTAATGTGTATATAGAATGAAAAAAAACAATTACGGCCGTGATTTACAAGATTAAATTGAGGAAAAAAATCAAATATCTTGGATTGAAACTGAGAAGATGGTAGCTACTACAATAATTCTAGAAAACGTGGAAACATTTGCTGAATCTAAAATTATCTGAGAACGAATCATACAATTTCATACTAACGTACAATAAAATTCAATTACTTTTCCTTTTTGTTAAACATTCGTGGGAATAAATTAAGCCATGAAATAGTTTGCAGAGTAATAAATTGTTGGACGTACGGCAAGAAGGGAGAAAAATAATAGGGATATTCTAAGTTTTACTCCAAATAAACTAGATTGATATTGACTCAAATGTCCAAGTGCATACCCCTTCGTAGTTCATACAATGTCATATCATTATCACAAACAAAATTGCTATATTCTGTTGGAGCTATGCAGCCTACATGCTCTTAACTTTTGTTTTAAAATTATTTGTACATAACAATATTTTGGATGGTCGATATATATATATATATATATATATTTTTTGTAAAGATTTTTCATTGTTTTTGTTAGAAAAGTTTTTCTATATTGATACTACAAAAGAGAATAATAACAACATTAAGGCCAACGTATAATCACTTTCTTCGACAACCAAATAATTTTAACTGTCCTTTTTTTATATAATACACATGGGCTGGAAGCGTGGAGCAATCGAATTGACGAACAAAAAGAAAACTTTTTCTTGCCACATTGGAAACTTTTTTCGTGATCACGTAAAGAAAATCTTTCTTTTCATCCTCACATGTGACTTCGTCAACATGTATATATATTTAAACAATATAATAATTAGACCATGTAAGTAATTTCCCAAAAAAAGAATATATATATTATAATGGTTGTTAATACAACTAGGGTTTGAATTTAGTTTATTTACATGTAAACCATTTACCGTACGTAATTGGTCTCCTAGAGTTTTGGTCCATATCCGATGGGCGAGCATCAAATTTGCGGGAAGGCATATTCGAATTCAATCAATTCAGGATTAATAAGAAATTTAGGGGACTAAATATGTGATACTTATAAAAAGTAGTAAGGTTTAGAAAGATAATTATGAAAAGTTTAATAGGATCTACCAAACTAATAAAGTGATTATATCAAGATTTAGGTGGAAAAAAAAAACTAATTTAGTGGGATGATCCTATTAGTGGTGGACCATTGAAATATAACTGGCTAATATCGCGCAACTTGAAAATACAATAATAAACCTGTAGCACAAGAGAGACGGGTGCATGCACACTCTTCTCTTTTTATTTTGTAATCTTACTTTTTGTTCGAGCCTCCTCTCCTAGTCTGCTAGGGTCAAAGGTAAACCCAAATTTTTTTTTGGGGATATTAAATTCATGTGATGGTCAAAAACTTTTTTTTTCTCTTCGCGACCAAGAAAATCCAAGACATGCATGCTATTCAATAACCCTACACATCATCAATAATATAATTTCTGATTGCGAATTATTAAAACAAATCTAGTAGTTGGTATAGTATTCTATATATAATAATGGCTCAACTTGCTAAAGGGAAAGCGATTGAGGTTTTTTTCGTATAAATTTTTTTGCTTGTTTAATTTTCTTTTTTTTGGAATCTATTGATATTTTGTTGGCATCAAATGATTATTTTTTTTTACCGGATTTCTGTTAAAACATTCTATTTATGAGAAAAGGCTGATCTTTCCAAAACCAGCAACACTCTAAACTCAACTAACTAAAGAGAGCATGCATCTTTTTTTTTCTTCTGTTTGGTCAAAGAGAGCATGCATCTATGTTCCTAAATCTACACTTTCAAATTTGATTATTTTATATAACTAATGATTTGAAGAAAATTAGCTGTTGAAAAGGAAAAAGTTTTAGTTTATTTTGAGTAATCCACTTTTCCTGCTATATATAAAGAACGTATGGTATATAGTTTGAGTTTTAGAATAATGTATTTTAATTTATTTCCAGATAAAGTATGAATTAAACTGATGAAACTTGTGGACAGACTAATAAGTTTATTTTTGGACAAAATATAGAATCTTCTGAACATGGACTTCTATTTTATCCTTCATTTGAATGCAAGAAAGTGCATGCATCTTCAATTTCGACACGTGCTTATTAATATGGGCATGATTTAGTCGCCACACACGATAAAAACTGAAAGCTTGTTTCTTCTTTTTATTTGCCCCTTTCTATATGAGTGCAACGGATGCATTATTAATACATAACATAAATTATTGTATATATTATATATAGCCGCATACTGAAACATAGCTTTAACAGCCATATAGATATTATAATGTCTCCCTTCAACTGTATCCGTTGATCGTTCGTTAGACGCCAGTGACAATAATTTAGGGATGGTTCTGAAGGTGGTGCCTCCAAAATATTCCAGCTGCTTGTTATCTATCTGGTCGCACTTAAAGATAATACTTAACTAGTATACTTATGCTTCAAAATTAAGTAACCCTAGTTACTATATCGTAGGCTGGTGGTAAATCATTTTTTGCCTTTTAACAAAAAAAAAATTAAGTAACCCAGTAATTTAGAAAATTCAACAAGGTTTTCTAGTATAAAAGCCTGTAACCTGTTTATAGATATCTTCTGAAAATTTACGTTTCATTGTTTTAATGAGATACAAGAAATTAAAGCTAACGGGTTTATCTAAACACTACCAAAAGACTTAAGATTAATAATAGTATAGTAAAACTAATTTAGTATTATGAAAAATTGAACACATATGTTTTCCATCTAAATTCAATCTGAATTCATCAATAACGAAAGAATTAGATAGTGATTTGGCAAGTTTTCTGCCAAATCACTTATATAATAAGTTAAACCATTAATCTTATCAAATAATTAATTTAATCCGTTATTGTAAAATTATAAATTGATTTGTGGGTGATCTTGGAAACAAGTCGAAAGCGCAATAAAAGCTAAGCTTCCTTCATATATATTCCAAAGTTTCCGTGGGCCTGAATAAACAAAAGGGAAAATTTAGATTGGGCATGTATTGGGCCTATTTATTTTCCAACATTAACTTTATGGACTAATCTTTAAATGAGATGAAGTAGTGGTATCGATGGGCTTCTTATTATGTAAACTTCTAACTAGTAACCAATTTAAGTTTGGATTTGATAAATTCTTTTAAATAAAAACAATAAATAATTTAGTATTTTCACTTCTTTTTTTTTCTTGTTTTCTTATGTTATTCTCATGTTAATTATAAACACTATAAAAGTTTTAATATAATGTTGACAAAAGAAGAAGTTATATAATCTATAGCTTTCTTCCATATGACGAGACCTGAATCATAAATGTACTGGGGGCTTCGTCCACAAAAACATGCAGAAAAGGAGAAATTATAATTTTCAATAGTAAAAGCAATACAACTTTCGGTTTCCTTTTTCCCCTTCTCTCTTATTTCTGACGGTATACACTACACAAAAAAGAATTAAGAAATGAGTGATATACATCATTGGTAAAGGATAAAAGAAAAAAAAGAAAAAGGAAAAATGGGATGTGCTCAAGTCCAAAATGTCAAACAAAGAAGTGTGAAACTGAAAGCGAAAGGTGAGGCTTCTTTTCTTGTTACACTTGTTAATTAATAATTTCACAATCGCACCTCCTCTATCATTCACCTACTTCTCTCTCTTTTTTTTATAACAACTTCCCCAACATTTACGACTAACGGAATACATATATAGACTTGAAGCAAAAAAAGATCTTGTTATATTTTAGGGTTACACTTTACTGACTCACAACTTTGACCATTTATTTGTCATTAGATATGTCGTCAACCAGCCGAAGAGGAGCAACAACACCATGATTAGACAAATAAGTGTGAGAGAGGGGAAACACAAATGGAATTTTTGTTTGGAGAGTATATGATTTTTATCTTTGAAATGCCAATAATCATTATTTCCATAGATTTTGGTATGGACCACAATCCCATCACACATTCTCTTTTCTTTTTTTTTCTTTTTCTTTTTTTAATGTGCTTGGAGAACGAACCATACACATAAGTACATAACAGATCAGATCAACATATATAGAATAGACGCATTATATTAAAAAAAAATCATGTAATTAAGTACTTGCAAAGCAAAATTCTGGAAAACATTGTGTAATTATATAAGTATATGATTAAGACTAAAAAAAAAAAAAAGTAGAATAAAGTTACAAGGAACAAAAATTCACTTGGTGAATGATTTTGCTGGCCATTAGAGATGATATATTACTCGAATGTTTTTCCCCACATAATATTAATCCCATGCTTGTTTTTAATTGGGACACCCCCGACTACTACCCTAGGGTTTAACATACGCAGCTAGCCCAGCGCACGATAACTCTGACATATTTCGCCGGATGCTAACATGAGCCCTGTTGCTCTGACCATCAATTTCTTCTTCTTCTTCAACGCTCCCCTTTAAAAAAAAAGGAGGTGTCTTTTTTTAGCAACTCAACTCACTGCGTTTCTCTCTCTCTCTCTCTCTCTCTCACTCAGTTCTTCTTCCTACTCAGAAAGAGTTTATCTTTCACCGGTGGATTTCTCGACGAAGATTCCAACTTTATAGAGCTTTTTTTTTTATAGATGCAGATTCAGAGCGTATCATCATCATCTTTAGATAAAGGATCAATGTCTCATGACATAAGCTAGACTCTGGTTCTGTTTCATCTTCTTCTTCTTCTTCGATCTCAATTTCTTGTTGGAGCGAGCTAGGGTTGTTTTATGTTTGGGAGAGGAATGGGCACTAGGCAATATTCACTGGGAGAAGTAGGTCCACCAATAAACCCGAGAGCTGGTTTGCGAAGAGAACAAGCTGGAAGAGGTTCATACAGAGGTAGTTAGTAGATTCGTTGCTCATCTATAGGCAGCACCAACAAAAAAAAAAAAGAGGGCTTTTATTTTTTGTTTAGACACAGATTCTCTTGTCGGATTGATAAAGAATCAGGGTTTAGGACCCTTGACGATTTTGGTTTTAAGCGTTTTAAGAGGGGTGATTTTGAGTTTTAGTGGTCACGGGTGGTGGTTTAGATGGGTTCTACCTTACAACAGATACTGAGGAGCCTCTGCTCCAACTCGGATTGGAACTATGCCGTGTTCTGGAAACTCAACCATCGCTCTCCAATGTAAGTCCTCCAAAAGTTTTTTGCTTTACTGTTTATCCGTGGAGATATGTGATGTTTCTTGGTTCTGCTTGGTTTAAGATTGGTCTGGTTGCTTTTAGAGGAGTCAATATGTTTGTAAATTTGGTTGAATGTAGAGGAACTTTCGGAACCTTATAGTTACGGTAGCTTTCATTGTTTAGTTAGTTTACTTATCTGCGTACTCTCATGGAATTGTAAAGGCATACATGCACTAGACGGGGGGCTTTTTAAATATGTGCTTTTGCAAAATCAGTCTCTATCACAGTTATGGAGAACTTAGTACATCTGAGGATGAACATATAACTTTTATTTCTAGAAGACAAGTAGAAGTTTCTCACTTATGGACTATTAAAATATTTGCAGGGTGCTTACTTTGGACGATGTGTACTATGTTAATCATGAGCGCTGTTTGATGCCGGGGAACCTGCATGCAGGCCCCTACGCACATGACCCCCTTGGGTTAGCTGTAGCTAAGATGTCATATCATGTACACTCTCTTGGTGAAGGGTAAGGAAAATTTGCTTGCTGATGAACTGTGCTTGTTAATACTCTTGTTATCTTCATTTACTTTGAGATCTGTTGTTGATGTTGTACCACAGTCTGACATTAATGTAGTTACTTACTCTTTTAACAGGAACATCACATGTTAATTCGTTTTGATGATTGAGTTTTACTTAATGATGCTAACATCTTCATTCGTATCTCTCCATTGTTATAGGATTGTAGGACAAGTGGCAATCTCTGGACAACATCAATGGATCTTCTCTGAATATTTGGACGACACTCACTCGACACTTCAGGTTGGGAAATATGTACTTTGTGTTTGAGAATCTATTTTTGTGGCAACTTCTTGTCTAAAAGTAATGTTTTTTCTTTAGGTTCACAACGGTTGGGAGAGTCAAATTTCTGCTGGAATCAAGGTACTTATCAATTGCATATTGTTATCTATATCCTAAGATATTCTTGTTGTTGAATTTTTGTTGGTATTTCTAATTAGATTAGAGATTTCTAATTAGATTAATTATTTCTACGTTCATCTATTTGTTTTTGATCCGTTTGACAAGAAATTTTGTTTTCCTAAAAGTTTGCATTTCAAGTTTTTTTTTAATTCATTCTCTGCAGACTATTCTTATAGTAGCTGTTGGTTCTTGTGGAGTTGTGCAGCTTGGCTCTTTGTGTAATGTAAGTTAGATGTTTTAACCGTATACTGTGTTCAGAGTAGCTTATACAATAATAGTAGGCAGAAAGAAAGCTTTCCCACTGAAAAATACATACATTTGAACAGGTTGATGAAGACCCGGCTTTGGTGACTCATATCAGGCGTTTGTTTTTGGCTCTCAAGGATCCACTGGCAAACCATGCGTCAAATTTAATGCGATGTGACAATGATATTCCTTCGGATCTGGTAATGATCTCTCTCATGCAAATATAATTTCATGTTTGTCTGTAGTTCTAGTTATGTTCGTACAAAAATGGAAGAGAGGTTCTTTGGTTTTGTTTATCGCCTCTGACCCCAATTGTATTGCTGAGTATAACCATGATGCGTTGTATAATTTTGCTGCAGCCAAAAATATCTTCCAAATGCTTACATGAGGCAGTCCCTGATTTCTCAGGAGAATTTGACAAAGCTATGGATGTGGAAGGGTTAAATATTGTATCTCAAAACACAAGTAATCGAAGTGACGACCTCCCATACAATTTCACTCCATCATATTTTCAGATGGGGAGGACTGCTCAAGTAATTGGTGGGGTTGAAGCAGTCCAACCTTCCATGTTTGGAAGAAATGATTGTGTTACTAGTGGTTTTTTAGTTGACGCGGTTGATACTAAACACGTGAATCAAGTGGGTATACATGATATGGGTAAGGTAAATTATGATGAGGAAACTGGTGGATACCGATACTCAAGAGAATCAGGTCCTAATTTCCAACAGTACTCGAAGAATCATGTGCGTAATAGTGCAGGCTCATCTTCTTTTGCAATGGAGACTGATAGGCTAAAAGCAGGTCCATCATATCCACAACACGATTCAGTTACATATTCTTCTCATCAAAATGAGGTTTTCCAACCATCTGAGTGCCAAGGAAGTACATATGTAAAAGACACAGAATATAGGCAGGAGAAGACAATTGAGTCAAGTCAGTTGGATGCTTTAACTGCATCTTTGTCTTCTTTTTCTGGCAGTGAGCTGTTAGAGGCATTAGGGCCTGCTTTCAGTAAAACGAGCACTGGTTATGAGGAGCTAGCAAAGTTTGAATCTGCTGAAGCTATAAGACGAACAAATGATTTGAGCCATAGTCACCTGACATTCGACTCCAGCCCTGAGAATCTTCTAGATGCTGTGGTTACTAATATGAGTTATGGTGATGGTAATGTAAGTCGTGAAATATCATCAAGCAGGTCGATGCAGTCATTGCTTACAACTGCTGAAATGGCAGAGGCAGTACCTTTTGGTCATAAAAAGCATAGTATTGTTAGCCCAGTTGATAGTGTGACTAGCCAGCCGTCTCTAGCAGAGGGGCATATCCAACAGAATCCATCAAATATCTGTGGGGCATTTTCTTCCATTGGGTTTTCATCGACATGTCTCAGTTCCTCCAGCGACCAGTTTCCTACTTCCCTGGAAACTCCCAAGAAGAACAAAAAGAGAGCTAAACCTGGTGAAAGTTCTCGGCCTCGTCCAAGGGACAGGCAACTTATTCAGGATCGTATCAAAGAACTAAGGGAGCTTGTGCCTAATGGATCTAAGGTGATTTTTTTCTATTCAAAGCAATGTGATTGACGGCACTCATGCAGTTGGTGTCATAAATTGTATATTTTGTTCTGCTATTTCCTAACAATGTTGTTATATTTTACAGTGCAGTATTGATTCTTTGCTAGAGTACACGATCAAGCACATGCTCTTTCTGCAGAATGTCTCTAAGCATGCTGACAAGCTCAGTAAAAGTGCAAGTTCAAAGGTAAGAAAACTCAGGTGTCTTGACAATTTCTCGTCTTCCCAAGAAAAGTTGCTTTATATTCTCCATGGTTTGTGAAGGGACATATCCGGTTATTCATGATTAATTATCGAATTTGGTTGTGAAGTTTTCTGAAAAGTTTATAAATTTGAAGTTGCAGAAGCAATACAAGGATACCAGCACCCTAGGATCATCTAGCACTGAACAAGGTTCGAGCTGGGCAGTAGAGATTGGGGGCCATCTTCAAGTGTGCTCAATCATGGTGGAGAATCTGGACAAAGAAGGAGTAATGCTTATCGAGGTGTGCCTTTTTTTGTCATGACCTTTTTCATGTTTTTGAAGCACTTCGGCAGAACCACAGGCAAACTCTGCATTTATGATCCTGAATTTTGCGTGTGTATGCAATTCATTGCTTGAGTGTGTTTTGGATGTTGAATAGATGTTATGCGAAGAATGTAGCCACTTTCTGGAGATAGCAAACCTGATAAGGAGCTTGGAACTCATCATCCTCAGAGGCATCACAGAGAAACAAGGCGAGAAAACATGGATATGTTTTGTAGTGGAGGTACGTATTTGGGAATAGGTTAGAACTGTTCTCTACTATAATAAGGTCACACACCTCATGAATTAGAGGCCAACACTTGGAGAATCTGAATACTCATCCATTGGATTATTTTGAACACGGAACCAAACAACTTTATTTTTGTTTGAAATCCCGATAGAAAACAAACAAAATATGCTCTTGAAGTTTTTCTTGATCACGGTATTGCTACATCACATCTAATAACTGGATACTCTTAATGAATTGGCAGGGCCAAAACAACAAAGTAATGCATAGGATGGACATCTTGTGGTCTCTTGTGCAGATATTTCAACCCAAGGCCACAATTAACAGGTAGCAACAGCGAACTCGTTGCAATCATACGGACTCGGCTTCATGTATCAACAACTATAAGGGTTGACTAGCATAATGAAACAGAGACAAGAAAAAAAGCTTGTGAATGTATAGTGCAGTGTGTGTGTGTCACTTTTTTTGGGCTTGTTCTAGTATTGCAGTATTTGACTGCACAATTTGTATCTTGTGAGATAAAACTGCAACCCTCTGTTTCTCTGAGAGAGTTTGTTTGTGATACCTTTTAAATAAGATTTCAAAGTTTGCATCTTTATCGTCAATCTCAAATTCTTACATGAACGCTTCGGCTAATGTGCGTAGTCTTCGGGCTCACTCTCACCATCTTCTTCTCCTCCGAGGTTGCTCAACTTCCCTCTTCCAAAATCTTCCAATTTTACAACTAATCAAGCAATGCTCGACCCCCAAGCTTCTGGAGTCTGCTTTAGCCGCCATGATCAAGATGAGCCAAAACGAAGACTGTCACTTAATGAACCAATTCATCACCGCTTGCACTTCCTTTAACCGTCTTGATCTTGCAGTTTCCTCCATGATCCAGATGCAGGCACCTAATGTTTTCGTCTACAACGCGTTGATTAAAGGCTTCGTTACTTGTTCCCACCCGATTCGATCTCTGGAATTCTATGTTCGTATGCTCAGAGACTCTGTTTCTCCATCTAGCTACACTTACTCTTCACTGGTAAAGGCTTCTGCTTTCGCTTCTGGGTTTGGGGAATCACTTCAGGCGCACATCTGGAAATTTGGGTTTGGGTTCCATGTTCAAATTCAGACGACTCTTATCGGTTTTTATTCAGCCTCTGGAAGAATCAGGGAAGCCAGGAAAGTGTTTGATGAAATGCCTGAAAGAGATGATATTACTTGGACTACGATGGTTTCAGCTTATCGCCAGGTCTTGGATATGGAATCTGCGAGTTCTTTAGCTAACCTAATGCCGACGAAGAATGTGGCTACGTGGAACTGTTTGATTGATGGATATACGAAATTAGGCAATCTGGTGCTAGCAGAGTCATTGTTTAATCAGATGCCTGTGAAGGATATAATCTCATGGACCACTATGATCAACGGTTTCTCGCACAACAAGAGATATGGTGAAGCAGTTGCAGTGTTCTACAGAATGACGGAGGAAGGGATTATTCCTGATGAGGTCACTATGTCAACTGTTATTTCAGCTTGTGCCCATCTCGGTGTGCTAGAAATAGGTAAGGAGGTTCATATGTACACGGCGCAGAAAAGGTTTGTTCTTGATGTTTACATTGGTTCTGCGCTA
Source organism: Camelina sativa (assembly GCF_000633955.1). NCBI lineage: Eukaryota > Viridiplantae > Streptophyta > Magnoliopsida > Brassicales > Brassicaceae > Camelina > Camelina sativa. Next base: position 2,558,395 of record NC_025698.1, on the reverse strand, counting down.
GTGGATATGTATTCTAAATGCGGTAGCCTAGAGCGGGCACTTGTGATATTCTTCAATTTGCCAAAAAAGAATCTCTTTTGTTGGAACTCGATCATTGAAGGGCTGGCGGCTCATGGTTGTGCACCAGAAGCACTGAAAATGTTTGCCAAGATGAAGTCGGAGTCAGTCAAACCTAACAGTGTCACTTTCGTGAGTGTTCTAACTGCGTGTACTCACGCAGGTCTTGTAGAGGAAGGTCGGAGAATATATCATAGCATGATTGATGACTATTCCATTGTCTCTAATGTTGAACATTATGGATGTATGGTTCATCTGTTCAGCAAAGCTGGGTTGATCTATGAGGCTCTTGAATTGATTGGAGATATGGAGTTTAAACCAAATGCGGTTATCTGGGGGGCCTTGCTTGATGGGTGCAGGATTCACAAGAATCTAGAGATAGCTGAGATTGCGTTTAACAAACTGATGGTTTTGGAGCCAACGAATAGTGGGTATTATTTCCTTTTAGTTAGCATGTATGCAGAAGAAAACAGGTGGAGAGATGTTGCAGAGGTTAGAGGAAGGATGAAAGAGTTGGGTATAGAAAAGATATGTCCTGGAACAAGTTCGATCCGGATAGATAAACGAGATCATATGTTTGCTGCAGCTGATAAGTCTCACTCAGCTTCAGATGAAGTTTTCTTGTTGCTTGATGAGATATATGAGCAGACGGGATTAGCTGGATATGTTCAGGAAACTGAGAATGTATATTAAAGTGACTAAAAGCTAAACAAATCGTTGGACCATATAACCAGATAGAAACAATCACTTGGAGCCGCAGAGGCATTTCTTTGCTCATAGTGAGATTTGGCAATCATACCTGTGACCGATCGTGGACTGGAGTATTAAGCCTTCGTATTCTCTCAGGTATGTGCAAACCAAAACTTTCTCAGATAACTGAAAGCTTTCTTTACATGAAAATAGGAAAGAGATAGATCAAACTGCATACTCGCAATAGTAGAATGTGTATCCTAGATTTCAATAAAAGTAAGGTTTAAAAGGCTGTGAGATCTTTGCCAGAAACAAATTGTGAATACCTTATTTATATATTGGCAATGCAAGAATAATCCAGTACAAAATATGTTGAAGCTAGAAAATGTAGAGAATGTCTACAATATCTCATGAGCAGACAGAGATCCAAAGTCACCTTTTCAAAACTACTGCCGTCTTTGCAGGTTCTCTAATGAAGCAGACTGCCACCATGAGGTTTTCAGGTTACGTCTTGGAGGTGGAATGCCAGTGAGATTCTTGGATCATGATGCTCTACCTCCAACGCCGAAACAGGGCCACTGCTAAAGAGCGGATTTTGTGGTCCTTGAGCTCACTACAATTTGGTTTGTTTCCTCAAGTTTCTTCGTCACAGTGAAATTCATGAATATAGGAAACAGATTGGTCGCAGAGCCTTGACGATCTCTGTTTGCAACGGTCTCCAATGCTGGAGAAGAACTGTGGCACTAGAACAGATCGTTCGGTTCTTATGCTTGGTAAGGTGCTCAAGCTGCTTCTTGATGTTGTTTACTTTACAAAGAAAGTCATGAGTTTCGTACTGTCCACCTGCCTTCTATATCGTATCAAACAACTTTACAAACTCAGTTTCTTGGTTTTTGAGCTTGTGAGCAAACCGCGTGTTCCTTCCTACCTTTTTCTCTGTTTCTGGTGTCCCACTGACCACTGTAGTCCGTTTATGATTCCTAAACTAGAGCAAGAAACGAAGTAGCCATTATTTTTATTTTTTTCGTGCATATACCAAAGCTCGAGCAAGAAATAAGAAAGATCGTCAAAATACATAATTTGGAAGTATCGATTCTCCCAACATACCAAATAATAAACCACATTCCTGATCGCTAGCTTAATCACATGTTTTTTGGATGCGTAAAAAAACAGCTAGGAATTAACTTTGGATAAGCGAAGATCCTTGTGAGTGATAGAGAGAACCTCTTCAATTGTGCTAAGAATATCACATATCTTATGACAGCAACTTAGACTCGGAGCAACCACCTCGTACAATGTCAATCTCTCCTCAACAGTCTTTATCTTAATCTTCATGGGTTTTCTTTTACGGTTGACTGCATGAAGCTTGAATTGGGAAAGTTTCCCAACTCCCACAGTAATTCCCAACATATGTCTGCCCTGGTGCTTCATACTTCACAGGTTCTTCATCAAAACCATGCTGCAGTAATCAATAGCTAAATTTTCTAGCCGACTTCAGTTGCAGATAGTCCCATGGGTTTTCTATATCCTTTCATGCCCATTTTCCTTCTCACACAATCCACCATCTCCCACATACCAGCATCAGCATATATGTTAGAAAGCAAGACGTAGACACTTGATTTATCGGGTTCCACAGTTAAAAGCTTTTCTGCGATTTCTTCTGCTAAGTCGACTTCTTTATGGATTCTACAAGCACTCAGAAGAGCTCCCCAAGCACTGGCCATTGGTTTCACAGGCATATTCTCAATAAATGACTTAGCTTCCCCAATTTCACCAGCTCGACCTAGCAAATCTACCATGCACGCATAATGTTCTTCCTCTGGCGCAATTCCATAGTCTCTTGTCATCGACTCAAACTGCTTCCATCCTTCTTTGACATTTCCCGAATGGCTACAGGCTGACAAAAGTGAAACAAATGTCACAGAATTGGGAACTAGGTTTTGTGACTTCATTTTATCAAAACAATCCAGAGCTTCCTCGAACAGACCATTTATCCCAAAAGCATTGATCATCGAGCTCCACGATATCACATTTCTCTCTGGCATCACATCAAAAACCTTCTGAGCCATTTGAATATTCCCGCATCTAGCATACATATCAACGAAAGATGTAACATTCACAGCATCCATTTCAATCTCATTCCTTATCATGTAGCCATGAACACTCTTCCCCTGCTTTGGAGATCCCAAGCTCGAGCAAGAAACAAGAAGTGCCGCCAAAGTACATTGGTTTGGAAGTATCAATTCTCTAAGCATCTTCCTAAACAGATCAAATGCTTCAACAGCTCTCTCACACTTTGCAAACCCAGATATCAGCGTAGTCCACATCACCACATTCCTATCAACACTCCTTTCAAATAGATTACGAGCATCATCCAACAGTCTACATTTCACATACATATCTACAGTGGAGGCTTGTAAATAATCACTCTCATCTAGAAAGTTCCTTCTAATGGATAATCCATGCACTGATTTGCCTTCTTTACCAGCAAAAACATTCCCACAAGCTTTTACCAAACATATCAATGCAAGCGCATGGAGCGTTATACCTTTGTCTCTCATGAGATAAAACAAACGAAACACTTCTGAGTCTTTAGAGTATTTCAGATATCCTTTCATCAGAACTCCCCAAAGAACTGAGTTTCTCACAGTAATTTCGTCGAACACCTTGTGCGCACTTTCCATATTACCGAATTGAGCATACATCTCAACCAAGGACGGAGCAACGTAATCATCCTTATCCAACCCGTTCTTCATCGCCAAGCCATGAATCAACATCCCATTTTCTAAAACCCCTAAACCAACACAAGCTTTGATCGCGAACACCAAATTGAAACTATCAACGCCATCACAATGCCTCCGCATGCGATTGTAAAGAAGCAAGACGTCACTATAACAACAACTCTTGGATTTGGAGTAACCAGAGAGGATCGTGTTCCAGGAATACCGATTCCTTTTCCGACAAGGGATTCGATTGAAAGCAGCGGTGGCGAAATCGAGACGATTCGATTGGATATAAGCGTTAGTGACACTGGATCCCAGAACAACGTCATATTCGAAACCATGGATTATGACCTTGGCGTGAACCTGCTGGGTATGTTGTAGCGTTTTGGTTTGGGTCAGGATTGATAAAAGAGCTCTGCTTCTGTTCACCGGTAACATCGACGGCAATTTAGCTCCGCCGCGAGAAAAAGTCACATATGTTACCCGCGCCACATAAAAGTCAACGCCCTTAAATGAAAGCAAACTGCTGAAAAAAAAAAACAGAAACACAAATAAAAATTTGAAAGAGTTCGTAAATTTGGCTTTACATGGTAAAAAAACCACGTGTATATTTGTACTTAAAGTGAAACAATGAATACAATACAGCAGTTTTATACTGTACTACTTTATACGTAATTAATTTATAGGGTGATTCATACACATACATGCTCAAGTGCCAACCATATTAGTATATGTTTTCATTTATTATTTTTGGTCGAGACTTTTAAGAGTTAAGACTGAATCAAACTTGCCAATTGATTTTTTTTTGTTCTTCTTATTAAAATTATGGGATTCCCCTTTTTGAGAATTTGACAGTTTCCAAGTTCTTTTCTTAGTGGTTCCGGTTTTTTTTAAATGTTATCATGTCATCCTGACCTCTCATACTCGAATATAAATCGTCGTCATGAGTATTGAAGTATTCAAGTTTTTCTACCTAGCTAGCAAGCATTTGAATAAGTTATTTAAGCAGATCGAATCGACCACAGTTCTTCTATTAACCAGTTACTATCTTGACTCACCGAAAATTGCAATTAAATAATTTTACAAAAGTATACTTTTGCTCTAATAAAACTGGACCGGACTCTATTTTACTAACGTAAATAAGTATAGCAATTTGGTTTATCAGTTTTTTTTCCTGGGTTAATTACTTGTAGAGTTGTAGTGTATATACATTGCGGTCCAAGGCAAGAACCGTGTCTTTATTTGTTTGATCAATTCTTATAGGCAGCATGGATTCAAATGTTGAAAACCAAGTCTTTCCTAGTAAAAGTCAAGCCACAAGAATATCTAAGTAAGACCGAAATCACAGATAAGATACCAAGCTAACGAATCACCATAATCAGAAACTCTATATATATATGTCATTATCAAACTAAATGTGATACAAAGCAAACAACGAGTAAAAATACATACAAAAACTTTTACGTGCCAAACCAAAAAAAGATATATTTTCACTTTGAATACTCAAACAAGAGACAAAAATGATGATGAAGAAACAATTGATACTTGGAGTAATCTTGCTCGGGCTCTTAATGATTTTCTTGAACACCACACAAGTCGAAGCCGCTAGACCCGACGGTGAGATTCGATTCGTGTTTCAGTTGCTACAACGGGGTCAGGTTCCAGGGTCAGGTCCAAACGGTTGCACAAACATCCCAGGAGGTTCGGGCAGGTGCCGCCCGTGAGCCGTCACGTCATGAGTCTGGGTTTACATTTTTTTGTTTTTTTAAAGGTTATTATATATCATAGACACAAACTAGTTTGTGTATTGGTTCTATTTTGACGCACTTTTAACAGATACGAAAGCAAATGTATGTATTCATTAACTTGGTAAAATCTGCCAAAACTAGTTGATGAGATTAGCTATTCTTTAATTTGTATTATGAACTCTAAATATGTAACTTTAAAAATAAAATAAAATGTGTACCTTTTTGGTTAAGAAGTACTTATTATTCTTTAGTTTAAGAAATTTTTCTTATTATTTATTACTGTAATACTGTCAAGATTTAAAACTACAAAATAAGGTAGTAGTATAGTTGTAGACCCAATCGACGACCCTCTTTTGGAGGACTTTTTTCTTCATATGATTCGAGTTTTGTTTGGGATATGATGATTATACGCTTGTCTATATGGTATAGTCTGCCGCCTTTCTTGGACCTGAAATACTAGGGAAGGGACAAGACCCTAAACCTCCGAGCAAACAAGCAAACGGAAGAATATAATGGTACATATCGCATGCACTGAACGATAATTTTAAACAAATTGTTCTACTTAAAACTGTAGAATTTATATTTTTATGTACGAGCAGAACCGTTAGTTCAATTATGCACTTGATGTACTTTTAAAACGATATATTTTTGTGTGTGGTATATTTAATTTTTTACTAAAGCTAGCATGTTGCTGTGGTAATCTTAGAAAAGCACTAATTAAAACTTATAGTACACATATCAGTTTTTTTCTTTCATTTGTAGCTTCTGTCTGAAAAAATTTGGTAACCTTCTAATCATTACGAACAATATATATATATATATATATATATATATATATATATATTACTATTACTAAAAAAAAAGAACATATGTGTATTTACGTAACAAATACTATGGAGCAACCAAATTCATTCATTAAATTCAATTTAATTACACACCATCTAAAGCTAGAGATTATGTAGTTCACACAAACAGTTTCGAATTAAACCAAATTAAGTATGGTAATTGGCGAAAAAAACATATTCTTGGGCAATGCATGCACACCCTTTTTTGTGTTTTGCAATTTACATAATTACATAATTACATAATTTACATTATGGTGAAAAAACCATTAAAAACTCGTATGATTTTCGGCTCGAAATTTCTAGCCAAGAAAAATTTACATATAACTCAATTAAAAAGAATCAAAGAATCCCTGGTTGTATTTTCAAGAAGAAGAGAATCAAGTGACCGGTACTCAATTCAACCATGGCACCTACGTGTACCACGGGGAATGTTGGTGCAACCATTTCGACCTGACCCGCTTACTGGACCCCTTTGCAGCGATTGGAACACAAACCGGATCTCATCTACAGCTGTTGGGAACGGCCTCATGGCTTCAACTTGATTGACGTCCAAGAAAACAACGAAAAAGGTAACTAACATAACAACGATCATTAGTTGTTTCTTCATCTCCTTTCGTACTCTTAATTTTTCCGGAAAGGAAGACTTATTTTTGTGTGTGTGTGTGGACGTAAAGCTGTTGTAGGGCAGTNTTTTTTTTTTTTTTTTTTTTTTTCTTATGTTGCATGGGGTTTCATTTTAATTCGATAATGGCACATATATATAGAGTTATTGGTCAACACCTCATGGCTTGACTTTGGGATTTTCCTCACTAACTCAAATATAAATATATATTTTAGGTGGTCATTGCAGTTTGACTTTGACTTTAGTTCAAAATAAATGATTTTCAATATTTGATAAACATGAGACGTAGGATTTGATCAAACGAGTTACTCTAACACGGTTTCCAGTTTGCATTAGACAAAGGCCTCTTTGCTCGGAAACGAATGGCACGTGTCCCCATAATTCATCTAATTCGAATATACACAAAGCAAAACGAAATTGTAAAACCCGGTCTAAATGCTGGTCCGATCTTATGGAATTTTCTCAGTTAGATTTTTTGATATTTGTAGTTAGCTTCGTGATGAGTCAACATAAATCCGTCAGTCATCCATTACAATGTTGCAGTGGATGATAAGTACTTTAAAATGTTGTATATATCCGTGTCATTGTACAATAAATCAATAATGAGCCACAAACGACTAATCTCTCGCCGCTTTTAGTTAAAAATTTTATTATATTTTTTTGTAAAATTAAACACAATTGGAAATTTATAACAAATCTACTCGATCGGTATATGAAAAGAGATTCCCTTGTTTAATATAAACATTGAAACATTACTTAGCTTACAGGTTTTTTCCATTAAAAAATTGTTTATCTTCTCAGTTATAGCTAGTAATATAAAATTGGCTCTACATATTAACTTTAACTTATGAGTTATGCATGTGTGCGCGTATGTAGATGTACAAGGTCTGTTGGGTTGACTTGGGTGGATAATTTGTCGCACAAGAAATTTTGAAGGCTTGAGTGCTTGACTTTACTTGGGACTATTCATGACATGAAAACTGATCAAAACAAGTTACAACACGACTCGGTCGGCTCGCCTTATACCACTGAAAAATGCGGAGTATAAGCGTATAACCGCAACAAAATACCAGATTAGAATTCCGGTTTAAGCTTGGTCTATCTTTGACATCGTAGTCTCTGTTATACATACATACATCAGATAGTATAATTAAACAAGAAACAATAAAAATATTGTACTTTTTTGGGTTTTTTTTTTTGGTTTCATGTTGAGATGAATTTCAAGATGGCGTTAGAAGAACATATGGTTGGACTTTGGAGATGTACTGATGTACAAATAAAAACTGATTATACTAAATAATTAAATCATTGAAAAGTAAAAGTCACGTTTGGAGTCAAACGCATGGAATAGACGACGAAAAACAATATACAAGATTAAGGTTTTGAATGGTTGTACCGTATGGTGTAAACCGGACAATACATACCAATATTTTGGTATGCAAAATATTGGACTGTGGTATGGAGCAGATTAGTATGGAGTTTATATTAGTATGGAGCTTTTGAGGAGCAGAAGGGAAAATGCAGACCAATAGTGAATTTACAATGGTATGGAGTTGTACGCTCAAATGCATACTAGTATGGAGATTTTTAGTATGCAACAATGCATACTGGTATGCAATGGTGAATGGTAAATTAAATGCAGACTAATCCAATTTTAGTCTGCTCTGGAGCATACTGTACAACCATTCAAAGACTAAGGCTTTGAATGGTTGCATAGTATGCTGCAGACCGGACTAAAATTGGACTAGTCTGCACTTAATTTACCATTCACCATTGCGTACCAGTATGCAACAATGCATACTAAAAATCTCCATATTAGTACGCATTTCAACATACAACTCCATACTATTGTAAATTCACTGTTGGTCTGCATTTTTCAATCCACTCCTCAAAAGCTCCATACCATTATAAACTCCATACTAGTTTGCTCCGTACTAAAATCTAATATATTGCATACCAAAATATTGGTATGCATAGTCCGATCTACACCATAGTGTACAACCATTCAAAGCGTAAGAAGTTTAACATAATCCGGCTAACAAAGCAAGTGCGTACGCGCCTGCCTTCACCTCATGTACGTGTACACCTCATTCTGTACTTCTGCGTGCCGCGTGCTTATACGTATATACCGAATGAGAAATTTCGAAAGAAAATATATTATGTGAATGTGTAAAATCACGAATCTAAAAAGTCAAACCTAGTACAGTTTATTGAATGTGCAAAGTCATAAACATTAAACCTATTATTTTTTACATATACGAATATTAACAGTGGTTTGGTTTGGTTTGATTTGGTTTGGTTTGGTTTGGTTTAGTAAAAGGGTGGCTTGGGTCGGTTTCTGTTGTCACTTTCGTGAGCTCTCTCTCTCTCTCTCTCTCTCTCTCTGTAGAAACTAGAATCGCGTGGAGTGTCACTCTTCTATAATCCATCGAGCGAAGAGAGATGCAAGCTATCGCTAAAGTTTCCTGTGCGGCCTCCTTCTTTCGATGTTCTAGGGTTTGTATTTCTTCAATTTTACTCATTCTTGTCTCCTTCTCCGGATTGATCACTCACAATTAGGGTTCACTCCTTCCCTCTGCATAATTAAGTAGAGACTACGCGTAACTGTTTTCTTCTTCAAAGTTTTGAAATTTCGATGCTTAAAAGCTTGGATTATACAAAAGTTTCTTAATTTCTTATGGATGATTTTTTTTTTTTTTTTACATAATTTTCCAGTCAATTAACTCTGTTTTTAGAAAAAAGACTGAGTTGAGAATTCTGTTTGTATACATCAATACATGACTTGTGTTGATTCAAGCACACTAGCTTATTGCTTAAACCTCAAAGATATTGGTTTCTGACTTTTCTTGTTTGAAAAATATTCAGTCTTGGCTGTGAATATTCTTGTATGTATATTTTTGAAGCCTTCTTGTCCATATCTTTGATTAGTCTCTTCTTTTTATCTGTTTTTATCTGAAGCTAACAACTCAGCCATGTCTAAGTCCATGCGTGAGACAGCTTCATCTCAGAAAGGGTTTCGTCTCTGGTGTGATGAAGCTGTTCTCTTCCCCTCTTAGGACTCTCCGTGGTGCTGGTAAATCCGTTCGCGTTTCAAGATTCTGCACTGTCTCCAATGTCTCTTCCTCATTGCAGATTGAACTGGTCTGTGTTGCTTTTTCACTTACCTTAAACTATATTAATCTATTTAAATTTTGCTTCTGTAATCCTTTTTTGTCTTGGCAAACCTCCTGAAATAATTGCTGAATCTTTCCAACAAACCAACTTGTAAACCAGTGATTTCTTAGCAGTACTTTCATTCGTTTCTTAAATAGCATGGCAACAAGTTTATTTGGCATGTCATTGCGCAGTCTTGAGGACAACAAAGCTAATTTTTCTTTGCAGGTGCCATGTCTTACAGACAACTACGCTTATATATTACATGACGAGGATACTGGTACAGTTGGCGTGGTTGACCCTTCTGAAGCTGTACCTGTTATGAATGCGCTGCAGAAGCATAGTCGAAATCTAACATATATTTTAAATACACATCACCATTATGATCACACTGGTGGGAATTTGGAACTAAAAGACAGGTATGGTGCAAAGGTAGGCGAATGTTACTTCACTCTCTCTCTGTCCATATTGTGGATAATATGTTATCTAGACTTTCGATGTAACAATTAATTCCACACTACGACGTTGCTTGTACTTAGGTGATTGGCTCAGCTGTAGATAGGGACCGGATTCCTGGAATTGATATAGCCTTAAAAGATGGTGACAAATGGATGTTTGCTGGCCATGAAGTACATGTTATGGAAACCCCTGGCCACACAACAGGTTGGTTACACGTCGTCTTAAATGCAAAGTTTACTCCTGTCGAAGTTTTAATTTATATACTTCTGATCAGATTAGTTCAAAATTTAGTTATCCAATCCATATTCTTATGCTATATGTCCTCCTTGTATGGCCTGTACAGTTTATTCGTCCGTAGCATTAGATAACAATTTGAGCTTCAAGAATTTGTATATTTTTATAGATTCACATAATTAAGTTTCTATTCTAAAAAGTTTTGGTTTTGTCATAATATTCTTTGAGGTTCTAAGAACTTTGTATTTCCCTTGGTCCTCTGATTAGAGCTTTGATGCTCTAAAAAGCGTTAGCATATCTGAATGTCTTAGACTCTTAGCCTTGTCCCCATTTTAATCTCGTCTTTTCTGTTTGTAGGCCATATTAGTTTCTACTTTCCAGGGGCGCGAGCAATTTTCACAGGGGACACCTTATTTAGCTTATCATGTGGTAAGCTCTTTGAAGGTACTCCAGAGCAGGTAAACATTGTTTATCTTAAATTTTCATGTGCAACTATTGTTGTCTCTACACTTAGCGTAAGTTCTTTAAATTGGTTTTCCACTGCAGATGCTAGCTTCTCTCCAGAGGATAATTGCTTTGCCGGACGACACAAGCGTATACTGTGGCCATGAATATACACTGGTTTGTGATCTTTATTGGGTGTTTCCATATAAAAATACCACAGACGTGTAAATCCCATCTGATCGAATGATGTATAATCTTGCAGAGTAATTCCAAGTTTGCATTGTCTATAGAACCAACTAACGAAGTACTCCAGTCTTATGCAGCCTACGTTGCAGAGCTCCGTGACAAGAAGTTACCAACGGTGATCTTTCTTTTTTTTCATTTTACTTCACTGGACTAGCTTCTCCTACATTAGATAATTTATCTCCAAAGTAATTGAAACTAGCACTTCTTCTCCGTTTTATTCTTGACTGATTTCGTGTCTGCAAAATCTCAGATTCCAACAACGATGAAGATGGAGAAAGCTTGTAACCCGTTTCTCCGTGCTTGGAACTCAGATATTCGTCGGGCTTTAAGTATTCCAGAGACAGCAGATGAAGCAGAAGCTCTGGGTATTATAAGAAGAGCAAAGGACAATTTCAAAGCTTAGCTAATGGTTCCTCTGTACAGATGATGATGAGATCCGGTTTAATATGTAATGTTGCTGAATAAGGTGTTTTTGAGTTTTTGACCATAAACTCCTAGTAGTGAATTCATTGTCATCATACTCAATTATATTTTCTTTTGTTGTAAAGTTTTAAAACTTCAATTTGTTTCTTTTCTTGCCTGAATTTCTTCTTTCGAACTAGTTTTGTTTCTTTAGGTTCGGTCCCTCTGTACCGAAGTGTCTTTGGTGTAGTACACTCGAATTTTGTATTTTTATTCCTAAAGTAACCGACTTAATCAAGTGCCAACACACCAAGTAAGTAGATGATATCGAAAACATTCCAAGAACTGAAACAGAGCCGACCGAGAAAAGTCAAAAAAGCAAGAAGGGGGTCGTTGTCTGAGACGAAAAAGCTATGGGGCTAGAAGATGCAGGAGATTTGGTTCTCCACATCGTATTATCCAAAATCGGTCCTGAAAGCACCGGGAGGGTGGCTTGTGTCAGTAGAAGCCTTAGGGTTTCCGCCTCCGAGGAATCTCTCTGGTCGATCTTTTGTTCCCGTGATCTTAATATCTCTACTCCACTCGATCCCAATGGAGAACCTGTGCCTTCCTTCAAGGTCAATTTCACTCTTTTCTTTACCTTTCTTCTTTTGACATTTTCTAGGGTTTTGAGTATTTAAATTTACCTGAATTTGATCAATTCTGAGTCCGAACGTTCGTTTCTTTGAGGGCTGTTGACACTGTAAAGTTTAGGTTTTGATCTCTGCGTCTACCTTAAAGTTTTGATTTTTTTTTTTTTTTTAATTTTTCAGACAGCATATCAGTTGTGGAGGGAGTCATTTAGAATGTACCCTTGGAATCTTGTTAAACGAGTTACACTTTGTTGGGACAACCTCAAACTATGGTTGAGCTTAAACTTCCCTGAAGCAAAGGCAACACTGAGGAAAGGTGCCACAGAAGATGATCTTGAAGAATTCGAGACTCTTCTCAAAGTGAAGCTTCCTCTTCCCACAAGGCTTCTCTACCGTTTCGTTGATGGTCAAGAGCTGTCTTCCTCTAATGGGCTTGATGGGTCTTTGGGGCTTATAGGTGGCTACTCTGCTTATTCTCATGAAGTTAATGTCTACTTGCTACCTCTTAAAGAAATCATAAGGGAGACAAAGGAAACCATGCGCCACCTTGGTTTCTCCAACACTTCAAACCTTATAGTTGTGGCGGCATCCGTAGTGGCCAGTCTGAAAATCTTTTTCCTAGACTGCACAAACGGAAAGCTTTATACTGGGACAAGTAACCGCCAGTTACTTCCTTGTGTACCGGATTCTTTGGTTAGATCGGTTCATGGTATCAACGGCGATCATCAGTCACAGGATGCCTTGCTGCTTTGGTTGGAAGAACATGGCAGGCGGTTACAAGCCGGCACTATAAAAATCTGTGAACAGGAAAATGTCAAAAGTATCAGTTTGTTCCCGGAACTTCCTCCCCTGTGTTCTGTCGCCATAACTAATGGTGTGCAGGTAAGCAAATGACTTACTTAGTCATTTGATATATTCGGATTTGTGGATTGTTAAATGAAAAGGCTTGTTTGTTTGTTAATAAATGCAGGTACGTGCTTCGTCTGTTTTTATTCCGGAAATATCTAATCTTCTGGATCAGCCACCGGCTTACTGGTATGCATATTCAATCCGGATGTCTCTCGTTCCAGAAGGATGCATCTTGAATGGGACACATCATAGCTCTTGCCAACTGTCTTGGAGGCATTGGGTTATCCGAGCTGATAATGAAGTGATAGACAAGGTTAATGGAGAAGCTGTGATAGGAAAGGTAATAGTTTGGCCTTAGTTTAAGATAACAATTTGTTGGTTGAAGGAGCATTATTGTGATATGAACTTTGTTTGGGTTTGTGTATTTGTAGTACCCGCTCTTACAAACCGGAGGGGAAGAGTTTGTGTATGAGAGTTGTTCAAGTTTTCCAACAACAGCTGGATCCATTGAAGGCTCTTTCACCTTTGTGCCTGGAAGGTATGCTTTAAGAATCCAGACCACCATATGTTGTAGTTTTGAAATTAAACTGGAATCTTGACCCTTTTGGATCCTTTTACTTAGTCTGAGAGATCCAAAAGGGAGTCAATTCGAAGTCAAAGTCGCAGAGTTTCCTCTGGAGTTACCGGACTACATCTTCTGAACTCTTTCTGGCTCAAGGTTTGTTACTCTTTCGAGATTGTTATGTCAGTTTTCGTTGTCCATACAGCATGCAATGTACTTGAAACAAAGGTGTTGGATCAACTGGTTTACAAGTTTATGAGAACAGATTATTCTTAGCAGTATTAGTCTATTAGATAAGCAACAAAAGAGTGAGTGACGAGTACGTATAATTTAACGAAATAGATAGATTTAGAGCTGACATTATTTGTCAAAAAAAAAAAAAAAAAGAGCTGACANTGACATTAGTGGCTAAACCGAGAGCCTGGAAGAACCGAATGAGGTACCAAGTTACGTCTACCTGATACCATTCTAGTCCGTGCCTAGCCGACGCCTCAAAGGCATGATGGTTGTTGTGCCAGCTCTCTCCCAACGTGAATAGCCCTAGCCACCTGCACCATTACACACATTTACTCAGTATTAGTTATATAAGTTTTTCGGTTTACAAAGTTCTCTATAATTAAACCAGATTGAAACTGGATTCGTTTGATTTAGTACACTAATCAAATTGAAACTGGGCCCATCGTGTATAGGTTTTGGTCTTTCGGATAAACTTTGTTTGTTTGGTTTGGTTTTTCGACGTCTCGGAGATTCGAGTTTGCAAATAAAACTAGATTTTAATCCGCGGGGTGTATACAATTTTATTATTATTTATATTTTATGTTGTATTTGTTTGTTAAATAATGGATATACGGTTAAATGTTTATATTTTAAACTGTAATATATTTTATGACCATTTGTTTGTTATATTTATTTTGTTTTTTTAGTGTTTTGAGTTTTTATTTTGATTTTTAATTATTATGACAAAAAAATAAGGGATTTAAATATATAATAAGTTATTTATACGCTATTATTAAGTCACATTGTTCCTAATGATTTAATTATTTTACATAATTTTAGTTTAATCAACTTGATTTTATATGTCAAATATTCTAATATTAATAGTGTTTAAAAATAATAAAATTTAGTTTTAATTCGTGTTATCACAAATTTAATGATATTTTATTAATTTCAACACGTCCTCTCTATAACTTATCTACTATAGTATTTTAAACTTTTTTAGTTTTACATATTTGTAATATTTTAAAAATTTATTAAGTTTATATATATTAATTATAATATTTTATTAAATGTGAAGTGAAGTTCTTCTTACGTTAATAATCAAAGGTCACAGGTATTGGAAAACAAAATGGAAATCAAATTGTTGTTTTTTTGTTTGCAAATGATTCAGTGATAGAATATCTTTAAAACAAAATAGAAAATATGATTAAATATATCATAGTTTCTGTCTTTATATTGATTTTAAATAAAATGTAAAATATTTAGGAAACAAAATGAAATAATGCTAATTTTGGAAAAAATTTAGGAATTAACTTTGTAAATAAGTTTTTTAACAAGTACAAATGAAAAGTACAACCCAAAATGTTATTAAAAAAATGTATATATAGATATAGAATTAGAATATACCAAACGTTACGAGAGGTGTCTTTCGTGTTCCACGCTTGCGAACCCCAAATATGGCATGCCGAGTTGATGAGCCAAGTCATATGGTAAGCGTATACTCCTCCAACACCCTGTTGCCAAAACAAAAGGAAAAGAAGAAATAATTGAAAATGAGAATTTAATTTATTTTTGAAAATACCAGTTTTAATACATTAATGACAAATTTACGAAGAAATTAATTGCTAAGATACATAGAGATTATACCACGCCCCAAGTTAAGTAAGGTAGACCACCCCATAAGTAGATGAGGGTCCAAAATGCTGAGATGTGGAGACCCATTGTCTTTCCAAGAAACCTATAGAACCATTGTTGCTTCAAGTCCATCACATTGTTACGTCTTCCACACTGTAGCAAGTATTACAACATTCACCTTTATTTTAATTACAAATCTTGGAATCTCATCACTAATTTAAGATCGATTCACAAGTGAATTTACGTGCGTTTTGTAAACGTTTAGCTACCTTTTCTCTGATATAATCGGAGTCAAATATCCACAAGACATGGCTGAACCAGAATCCTTCGATAGGGCTATGTGGATCGCGGTCCGAATCTGTGAACTGGTGATGGAACCTATGTGTACTCACCCAATCTATTGGATGACCCTGAAACGAAAAAAACAGATAGACAATATAACTGAGTATACATATTGGATGTACGATCGATAGTTTCATTTTACATTTTCTTGTAAAAGAGTATTTACCTGCAACGCGAAAAGAGCAGTGTAGGCGAATATATATTCAAGCCATTTAGGTAACTTAAAGCTCCGGTGGTACGAAAATGTGATGAAAATGTTAGTCACATGGCTGAGAATCGCACCGAACAAGATTGCTTCCCATTTGAAGTAAAATGGAGCTATTAGACACAACAGATGCACGACTACAACAGCCGAAGCTTTCTCCACATCGAACTGGGTCCATTTTCTTAAGAAAAACACTCTTTTTTCCTTGCGCTCTGATTTGATTTGGCTAGAGCCATCATACTTAGCTGCGTCACCCATCGGACCGTCGAGAAATGAGCTTGTTATCTTTGATATGAATAGTACAAATACTTTTGGTTTTGAGTTTTGCCTTATGATTGACCAAATGTCTGACTATATAGGGGAAGATGTTGGGAATTTTAGTCGAGTTGTTGTGGAGATTAAAGATTGTGTATGTTGGTGGATTTGAGTAATGAGCAGTGGGAAGTCTTTGACACATAAAAGAAATATTAAAATAATAAATAACATTTTCAAATTATGTGAATCTCAAGGTGGCAGTCTCTAATATTTGGGATTTGATACCTACTTCTTCTAATATTTCGAATTAAGTGTAGTTTCACATGTTCGCTTTTTACATCACATCAAAGAAATTGATATATATCTTTTGAATGATATTATATGAATTGACAACGTAAATTACTTGGTCAATCATATTGAAATTTAGAATATAAAAAAACATACATACATTCGTACAAACAAGAACAATAATAAAGCATACGTACTTGTTAACTGTCAAAATGGTTGCTAGATGCTACATATAAGACGTTTGTAATCGTTAAGTACACTTACTAATTTTCAGATATTTAATATGATGGATGGGCGGTCACTCTCGTCTTTCAAGCCCACTATACTATTGATAGTTGTGGGGCACATACTTACAGTCACTAAGAGCAAGTGCATTAGCGTATGTTTCCACCGTCTTTCAGCATTAAAATTAAAAAGTTAAATCGAAATAAAGAGATTATAGAAGAAACGTTCCTACAAACGAGACGTAATTTGCTGCGTCCTCCGTTACACGTGGCAACGTCGGACAGTTCTTTGACTCCATCAGTTCCTTCTTCACCGGCAGCGATAAGATCCCTTGGTGCGACGGAGATGTCATTGCTGTAAGTGTTTCTCTAATCCTCCTCATGAGTTTGCTTTTCTTTCGCTGAGGTTCTACTGCATTACAAGTTTTATTTCTTAAAGAGATCACACTTGTGGAGTAGCTACGACCCCTATTGTTGTCGTGTTTTCATTTCCCAAGAGTTGCATGCAAACTGTTCGATGAAATTCCTAAGAGAGGATTTGATGTCTGGCTATTAGCTCGTTGCTGTTTCACTTAGCTGATTTTTCAAATGTGGATTCATGGGCAACATCATATAAGAAGGAACCTAAACTCTGTAATTTGTTACAGAGCAAATCCGAGTCTCTTCTTCCGTTCAATTCAAGTTTTGTATCATTCCTTAAGAAAGAATGCTTAACTATTAGGGACACCAATGCTCATACCAACCTTAAGAAACTCTGAAAATAATTTTAATATATTTGAGGGACCAAAATGTGTAGGACACCAATGCCCATGCTCTAAGGATAAGCAAGTGAATGCGGCCGGTGCATGGCGAACGGAGGCCTACATTTTTACTGAACCATTTGTTGGATATTTAATATGTTGGGTAGAAGTCGTAAAACTTAATCAAGACGAGAAGTCGGAATATCTTCCATTTTTTCAACGAACCAATGCAATACGACGTCGTTGTCTCTCTGAAGGCTACAGAAAGAGAGATAGTAACAAATTAGGGAGAGAGATAGACTCTACAAGTCTTAGTGCAGACCGGGACTTTAAGATAAGGGTAAGTGAGAAGGGGCACATGAAATACAGAGTTTTTGTCTTGGTCATACAGAGTTTTTGTCTTGGTCATACAAGGTATGTAACTGACCTTTTTTTACTTCTAAAAGTTTATTTGATTGGAACCCCAAAATTCCTGCTGAATAATGAAACCCTCGAGCAATCATTGAAAGTCGTAAACTATCTAGAAACACAAAAAGTTTCAGGCTGAGCATGGTCATGAAACACCAGAACAAATATAGGAAATCTAGGCTCTAGAGGCGCATGAATCATATAGATTGCTGAAAGTAACCAAGCAAGCTTATAAAGCATGAATATGGATTAGCTAGTTATGCATGACTCTGACTAGTCAACGACACACTAATAAAATAGCAGAGACTAGACAAGCTCTCGAATCACTTATTCGTTTCATTTATATTGTAGTTGTGTCTTTGTTTGTGATAAATGTGATAATCGTTCGCCTTTTCTTTGATTGAACTGCAGAAGGGAGGGAGATCTCAGATAGTTGGTAAGGGTCAACAATGTGAGAGGCCACCTGAATGCCAGCAACAGTAATCTCTACGCTCTACCAAGCTAATTTTGTCGAGCCTGCTCATGATAAACAAGGGTTTGAGCGTACAACATTTCTCTCTTGACTTGAGTCACGACTAGTTCAAATGCAGAAGAATTACTGGTCTGATTCTTTTCTCAAGTTGTTCTGATATCCCGTTTCATTGAGCCCGGCATGGATGTTTCAGGACTAATAATATTCCATTTCTTTTTTGACCAAGAGGAACAACTGTCACAAAATTGGCTAACAGCAGACATCTGATCAAAAAAGTATTTCTCTTTCTGCCTGTAGATTTTTTTTTGTTGTTGTAAGTTTGTAAACTTCAAACCCATAACCTTGTTCTTTAAAACTCTTTGAGTTTCTCTCTTTCTTTTTATCATTTTAAATTATTAAAATTTAAAAATTAATAAACAATAGATTAAAAATAATCATTTTAATGATTAAGGTTAGTGGAAAATAGTTTTGGTTTAAGTTGTTAGTGGATTGCGTTGATTAGTTTAATATTAGTTATATAATTAGTTTATTTTTGAGCAACTTATATAGATTGCTCCATTGAACATGGTCTAAAGAGCTAAAGATTTGTGGTGGGTCTATATATATGCACAACTGTAGATATTAATTTAAAGAAAAGGTTAACTCAACTAACTAAGAAACAAAGTAAATAGAAAAAGCTAGCACAATATAGCTACAGATATCTGACCAGAGTTATTCTTAACCAGTAGTTGGGTGTTTCAGATTTTATTGAGATTTGAGACCCAACTAGCTAGCTCACATCTAATTTTTTCCCAATTTGTTACTGAAATTACTGTTAGTAGGATTGGCGGGTGGATCCAACGACGACCCATGTTTTGTAACAAGAAAAGAAAAAAAGAATTAAATATGTTAATTAAGAGATTGTAAAAAGTTCTATTGCACCTGTGACGTGATATAGACGAGGTTGGAATTTTTGTGGTTTAACGATGCATGTCATCCACAACAAAACATAATGAATGAGCGCTCGAGGCTGAATGCATGGCGAGAAGTCCCCAATATGACGCCGTAATTTATTCTATAATGCATGTCACTGGCCGAGGCAGAGTATAATGATATGGGTCAATTGACTCTGGTGAAATTCTAAATTTAGATAAAATTTTAAGAAACAAATCAAATTGACTCTCGTAAAAATTTTAAATCACATAATTGATCCTAATAATTTTTTTTGACCTTGATGTGATGATTTCCTAGCTCCGCCACTGATACATGCTATTGTTCAAAAATAAGTACTTAGTTTGATATTCTATAATGCATGCTATTGTTCAAAAATAAGTACTTGATATTCAAAAATAAGTACCCAATATGATATTCCTTTTTTTTTTTAGTTTGAGACATCCAAAAGGGAGTCAAGAAATATATATATAAGGGAGTCAAGAAATACCGGACCACATCTTCTGAAATCTTCTCGCACAAGGTTCGGTTACTCTTTCAAGATAATGCGTTAAGTTATATTGTTCATACAGCGTGAAATGTGCTCAGGTATTAAAATGTGTTGGATCACAACTAGTTTACAAGTTCATGAGAGAACAGAATTATTCTTAATCATTTAACATAAAATAACAAGTGAGGGAGTGATATATGAGGTACACATATAATTTAGATAGATATAGAGCTCTGACTAACGAGCGAAAGCCATCTTGCGTTTCTGAGCATCAGTAGGCAATTTGACATTAGTGGCTAAACCGAGAGCCTGGAAGAACCGAATGAGGTACCAAGTTACGTCTACCTGATACCATTCTAGTCCGTGCCTAGCCGACCCCTCAAAGGCATGGTGGTTGTTGTGCCAGCTCTCTCCAAACGTGAATAGCCCTAGCCACCTGCACCATTTACACACATTTACTCATTATTTAGTTATATAAGTTTTTTCAGTTTACAAAGTTCCCAATAATTAAACCAGATTGAAACTGGATTCGTTTGATATAGTAATTACTAATCAAATTGAATCTGTGCCCGTTGTGGATATAGGTTTTGGTCTTTACTCTTTACTCTTTAGGATAATATTTTGTTTGTTATGTTTGGTTTTTTAGACGTGTCTTGAATAGGTCTGTAGAGATTCGAGTTTGTAAATAAAATACCAAACGTTACGAGAGGTGTCTTTGGTGTTCCACGCTTGCGAACCCCAAATATGGCATGCCGAGTTTATGAGCCAAGTCAAATGGTAAGCTAATACTCCTCCAACACCCTGTTGCCAAAAAAAAAAAAAAAAAGGGAAAAAGTGGAAATTAGTATATTGGATGAATAGTGAAATCGAGTAACAAAGAAATAATTGAAAATGAGAATTTAATTTATTTTTTAAAATACCAGTTTTAATAGATTAGTGACAAAATTTATGAAGAAATTAATAGCTAAGATACATAGAGATTATACCACGCCCCAAGTTAAGTAAGGTAGACCACCCCATAAGTAGATGAGGGTCCAAAATGCTGAGATGTGGAGACCCATTGTCTTTCCAAGAAACCTATAGAACCATTGTTGCTTCAAGTCCATCACATTGTTACGTCTTCCACACTGAAGCAAGTATTACAACATTCACCTTTACTTTTTAATTACAAATCTTTGAATCTCATCACTTATTAAGATCGATTCACAAGGTGAATTACGTACGTTTTGTAAACGTTTAGCTACCTTTTCTCTGATATAATCGGAGTCAAATATCCACAAGACATGGCTGAACCAGAATCCTTCCATAGGGCTATGTGGATCGCGGTCCGAATCTGTGAACTGGTGATGGAACCTATGTGTACTCACCCAATCTATTGGATGACCCTGACATGAAAAAATAGAGAGACAATATAACTGAGTATATATACATATTGGATGTACGATCGATAATTTCATTTTACATTTTCTTGTAAAAGAGTATATACCTGCAACGCGAAAAGAGCAGTATAGGCGAATAAATATTCAAGCCATTTAGGTAACTTAAAGCTCCGGTGAGTCAAGTTCCTGTGGTAAGAGAATGTGATGCAAATGTTAGTCACCATGGTGAGAATCCAACTGAACAAGATTGCTTCCCATTTGAAGTAAAATGGAGCCACTAGACATAACAGATGCACGACTACAACAGCCGAAGCTTTCTCTACATCGAACTGGGTCCATTGTCTTAAGAAAAAAGCTCTTTTTTCCTTGCGCTCTGATTTGATTTGGCTAGAGCCATCATACTTAGCTGCGTCACCCATCGGACCGTCGAGATATGAGTTTGTTATCTTTGAGATATGAATAGTACTAATACTTTTGAGTTATGCCTTATGATTGACCAAAGGTCTGATTATATAGGGGAAGATGTTGGTAATTTTAGTTGAATTGTTGTGGAGATTAAAGATTGTATATATCGGTGGATTTGAGTCACTACCTAACGATGGAAAGATACACTTATACACTTTACCTCGTATTTAATTTTGTCCGCTCTAAAAAAAAAGAATAATAATAAATAATAATAACAATAATAATTTGTCTGCTCTATCTTGTTGAATGTGGGATGCTTTATTGTGCTACGCTCAATTTAAGCGAACATTATTGTTCTCGTAACGTTGTAAACAATATGTAAATTGTAGCATATTGTAGATGTATTATATATATAGAATATAGTACATGTAATAGGTTTATATTATTCTTATATGTCGAATTAAGTGTATTTTCACATGTTCGCTTTACATCACATCAAAGAAATTGATATATTTTGAATGATATATGTATATTTGAATTGACAACGTAAATTACTTGGTCAATCATATTGAAATTTAGAATATAGAAAAACATACATACATTCGTACAAACAAAAACAATGTTAATGCATACGTGCTTGTTAACTGTCAAAATGGTTGCTACATAATACGTTTGTAATCGTTAATTCACTTACTAATTTTCAGATATTTAGTAAGATGGATGGATCGATGCCTACATTATTAATGAACAATTGGTTGGACTTGGATATTTCATATGATTGGTCGGAATATATATATATATATCTTCCATATTTTCAACGAAAACGAACCAATGCAATACGACGTCGTTGTCTTCGTGAAGGCTTACACAAAGAGAGAGTAAACAAATTAGAGAGACTCCACAAGTCTTTAAGATACGGATATGTGGGTGGGTGAGTCTTATATGCACAACTGTAGATATTAATTTAAAGAAAAGATTAACTCAACTAACTAAGCAAAATAGAAAAGGCACAATATTATATTATAGCTATAGATTTCTGACCAGTCCCAACGGGTTTGTTGTAAATGTAAAGATTGGGCAGAGTTATTCTGAACCAGTAGTTGGGTGTTTCAGATTTTATTGAGACCCTATAGCTCACATCTAATTTTTTTGGCAATTTGTTTCTGAAATTACTGTTAGTAGGATTGGCGGGTGGATCCAACGACGACCCATATTTTTGTAATAAGTAAAGAAGAATTAATTCTGTGAATTACGAGATTGTAAAAAGTTCTATTGCACTCGAACCTGAATGCATGTGCGAGAAGTCCGCAATAGGACGCCGTAATTTATTAAATAATGCATGATATTGTAAAAAAATACTTAAGCTAATAGTATTCCTTTTTTTATATAGTTTGAGACATCCAAAAGGGAGTCAAGAAATACCGGACCACATCTTCTGAATCTTCTCGGACAAGGTTCAGTTAGTTTTTCAAGATAATGCGTTAAGTTATATTGTTCATACAGCGTGAAATGTACTCAGGTATTAAAATGTATTGGATCACAACTAGTTTACAAGTTCATGAGAGAACAGGATTATTCTTAACCATTTAACATAAAATAACAAATGAGGGAGTGATATATGAGGTACACATATAACTTAGATAGATATAGAGCTCTGACTAACGAGCGAAAGCCATCTTGCGTTTCTGAGCATCTGTGGGTAATTTGACATCGGTGGCTAAACCGAGAGCCTGGAAGAACCGAATGAGGTACCAAGTTATGTCTACCTGATACCATTCCAATCCGTGCCTAGCTGACGCCTCAAAGGCATGGTGGTTGTTGTGCCAGCTCTCTCCCATCGTGAATAGCCCTAGCCACCTGCGCCATTGCACATTCACTCAATGTTAATTTCGGTGAAGGTTTTATCAGTTCCGGTTATGGTTTAATGGTCTATATATTAAGAACAGAGTTTGTAAATAAAAATACCAAACGTTACGAGAGGTGTCCTTGGTGTTCCACGCTTGCGAGCCCCAAATATGGCACGCCGAGTTTATGAGCCAAGTCCCATGGTAACCTATTGCTCCCCCAACACCCTGTTGCCAAAAAAAATACCATATATATGTGATAGTTAGTATGTCGGATGAATAGTGAAATACATGAACAATAAAATATTCGAAAACAAAAGTCTTGCAAGATAATCATAAAATGCTTTTAATATAGTTTTAGTACATTAATAATGTTTTTTTTAGTGATTATATTTCTAGCATGTGTAATGGAACCATTTGTCGGAAATATGATGTGAATGGTTAAAATAATCTTGGATTTTTTTTTATTTTTTTTATTTGCAGCATCGTGGTATTCATATTTCAAAACGTCAAAAATTTTGTATAATATTCATAACGTATAAACCAATTTTTTTATTTAACCCAAACGATTTGCACCCAAAAACATAGAGAATTTACCACGCCGCAAGTTAGGTAAGGTAGACCGCCCCAGAAATAGACGAGGCCCCAAAAGGTTAAGATGTGGAGACCAATTGTGTTTCGAAGAAACCTATAGAACCATTGTTGCTTTAAGTCCATCACGTTGTTACGTCCTCCACACTGTTTACATCGTAGGTACGTAGTTCGCCATTAGTTATATACTATACTGATATTCTGTTAAAATCTCATAATAACTTAAGATTGATTCATATATATAGATATGTTGGGTTTTTTAACTGTAGAGATTATTAACATTTCTCTACCTTTTCTCTAATGTAATTGGTGTCGAATATCCAAAAGACGTGACTGAACCAGAATCCTTCAATAGGGCTATGTGGGTCACGATCTGAATCTGTGAACTGGTGATGGAACCTATGGGTGCTCACCCAATCTATTGGATGACCCTGAAAAGAAAAGAAAAAAATATATAGACGTTTAATTTCAAAGTAACGTACTTACTGGGGAAACACGTTGGATGTGTATCTATATTTGGTTATAAACGATATATATACCTGAAGCGCAAAAAGGGCAGAGTAAGCGAAGGGATATTCAAGCCATTTAGGAAGCTTAAAGCTTCGGTGAGTCAAGTTCCTATGGTATGAGAATGTAATGCTGAGACTAGTCACTATGGCAAGCATCACACCGAACCGGAGAGCTTCCCATTTAAAGTTAAACGGAGCCAACAGACACAATACATGAACAGCCCCAACAGCGGAAGCTCTCATCAGATCGATCCGGGTCCATTTCCTGAAAAAGTAGGCTCTCTTTTCCCTACGCACCGATTTGCTTTGGCTGGAGGAATCATCGTCCTTAGTGGTGTCCCCCATTGGAACGTGGAGGAATATAGGTTTGTTGTTTGATTGAGATATGATGAGTTATATGATTTTTGACCAAAGGTTTGGTTATATATAGGGGATCGGATGATGATATGTTGGTGCATTGAAGCTGAATGTCGTGGAGATTAAGGATTGTATCGGTGGATTTGAGTAATCATCACTACTTAACAACGAAAACATAAAGTTGCACACTCTACTTTAACTCGTATTTGCCTCGTCTCCAGATGAGGATTTAGCTAGGAAAACAACATGCATAGCCACTTGGTTGGCCTAACTTTTTTTTTATTTTGTAAAAAAGAATGTATTTAATTGTATGCGTAACGATCCGGGTTTGATTGGTTAGTCCGAGAATTAAGAGTTAAGCATAAAAGGCACATGTGTAAATCTTGGGACATTTGTAATTGTTTTAAAGAATGGTTTTACGGATGCTTTTACGTCATGAAAGACACGCAGGTTGATACCTCTTAACGTTTAAGGTTTTGAAATTTGTAACCTTTGATATATTTAGTAACTGTCTTAGATTGTAAAAGTACGATGCAGTATATAACAAAAAGATATAATGTATTGTCATTTTTTATCAACTGTATGTCACAAAAATTGTAAATGCAATTATTAGTATAGTGGATAAAAATTTGTTTATCCGCTTCTATTTTATATAATCAGTATTATCACATATATAAATGAATATGAACTTTTAAAGATTTGTATGCTAATCTCTTCTTCTTGTTTTTTTAATTGAAGTTGTTATGATATCACATACAAATAAATGAAAATTCTAATTCTAATTTTGAGCTCTAACATTTTCGGTTACTTTGGAGTTTGTAGAGGACGATGGATGGAGAAATAATGCATTTTAGGTTTGGTTGCGTTTTTTAGCCTTTTAGGTTTGGTGCTTGATTAAACGTTTAATTTTGAATTTTTTTTTTTCAATTGAACATTGTATTTTTCACCCATTAAAACTTCAGTAATAGCACTTCTTTTTTACTTTTTTTTAATAAAAGTCAAATCTGTTCAAAAAAAAAAAAAAAAAAAAGATGGAGGGAATTGGCGGCATGTTGTGCTTCGCCAGGTAGCAACCATTTTTCTCTATCTGGCCGTTTGGCCCGTTTCTATTAAATCCGCCTAATCTTTTCTTGTTACTTAAAGTTACTTTTCTTGCATGTTCTCCAATAAAAATGAACCACGACAAAATACACATCACCATAAGCGAGTAATATATTTAAGTAAGAAATTAATTATCATAATGTTGTTGAACGGAATTTGTAATTTACTAGTGTAAGTACCCAATCATTGTGTCATAAGTCATAACCCAGGTTTATAAATGAGAGTGTGTCTGTGTGAGTTAGAGAAAAACAAAAAAAATAGAAGACCGTGATATATATAAACTTCATTACGCATATTAAATTTTCGTGCACATGGAAACGAACGTATCTTAATTAAGCAAACTGGTTCAAAACACACACCACAAGACAAAAACAACACCGCATAGCACAATATTACAAGTGTTACGTTTACCAAAAACTTTAAACGTACGTAGACGTAAACTAATACTTCAAACTTAATTGTGACGAGAAGTCGAATATATTCCATCTTCAACGAACCAATGCCATACGACGTCGTTGACTATCTGAAGGCAACTTGACATCAGTAGCCAAACCGATAATCTCGAGAAATCGGACGATGTACCAAGAGATGTCGATTTGCCACCATTCCAAGCCTTGTCTCGCCGATGACTCGAATGCGTGGTGATTGTTGTGCCAGCTCTCTCCAAACGAGAATACTGATAGCCACCTATATAACCATTTTAAACCAACAAAACTTGATAATTAGTTTAATTTCTTCTACATATATATGCTATTTTTCCTCTCTCTTTTAAAAAAAAAAAAAAAGAAAACTTACTATTTTTTAACATGCATGCAGTAAGATGGGCCACACAAAAGAAAACACAATCAAAAAGATCTACATATATGTCGGGTGTTTTTCTGATGGTAAACTAAATGCCTTTGGAGTGGTCCAAAAAAGGTATCCCATGGTGAATAACTTTTTTTATATATATATGTTCTGTAATAGGATGGAATAGAAGTAACTTTTCTTGTTTAGACAAGTCATGCATGAGCGTTTTTTATGGGCAATGTGCCAAGAGTAAATATTCTAATTGACCTTTTAAAAGAGAGGTAGTTGGTTGATACACCTTCCCTTCCACCAATTCAAAATTCAAAAAAAAAAAATTCAAAAATTAAAAAAACTTCTATGGGAAAAATTGAAAATTTCAGTCTCTTTTAGAACAATTCGACTGATTCAAAGTTGCACATATGTATACTCTCAATGACATTTGTTTATATTCATGATTGATTAAAGTTTCAACGTACCAAACATTACGAGAAGTGTCATTTGTCTTCCAAGTCCGACTTCCCCAAACATGGCAAAGTGAGTTGATGAGGCAAGTCACGTGATGTTCCATTGCTACGCCAATACCCTACAAACAACCATACCAAAGTTAGAATCCTTCAGTGCCTTATCATTTATTATTTATAACTATTGTTACAATTCTTGTATTTTTAGGTAAAACTAAAATCAAAAGGCAAAAAAAGAGATATTACCATTCCCCAAGTAAGAAAGGAGAGACCGCCAAAGTAATAGAGGAGGAAACCAAATGCTAGAATGTGGTAAAGGACTGTTCTTTGAAGGAATTTATAGTACCACTGCCTCTTTAAGTCCTCCACATTTGTCCTTCTTCCACACTGTGCCATTACAACATTATATTAAATTTTATTTGTGATTAAAATGAACTAATCTAGTTCTCGCAAAAATTAATTACCTTTTCTACAAGGTAACCGGTATCAAATAGCCATAGGAGGTGACTGAACCAAAACCCCTCATTAGGACTATGCGGGTCCCTATCAGAATCTGTAAACTGGTGATGGTATCGATGTGTGCTCACCCAATCAATAGGATCTCCCTAATTACAATAACAAAACAAAACAAATACTCATAATGAGATGTGATATATAAGTGCTTTTAAGAATCAAAGGATATGTGGGTGGGTCCATGAAATTATTACAACTAGCTAGATGTTTGATTATATATAAAAAAAGGTTAACTCAACCAATTAGAACATATATAATGTAAATTTTAAAACTAAAAAAGTAAAAAGCATGACACTATAGCTAGATTGTGAAAAATCTAAGGATATAATTAAAGATTGACGATGACCCGAGTCCTTCTGAACTAGTGGTTGAGTGTTTCAAATTTTAATGAAACCCTCTAGTTCAAAGCTAAAGNCTAGTTCAAAGCTAGATATATATATATATATATATATATATATATATTAGCATTTTTTTGTGTAAATTAAATTATGTGGAGTGGCTAAAATTGTTGTCAAAAAAAAAAAGGGATTGGCAGGTGGATCCAATGAGTATATATATAAACATATATGTGAAAAAATAACTAAATTTTTAAGAGAATGGGAAAGTTCAGTTGCATTCGTGCATGAGTATGGAATGACGAAAATATATAGATACGAGGTTGGAAATTTTGCGGTTTAAATAATAAAATAAAAAGAAATGAAAGAGGGTGAACCTGAATGGCAAGAAGGCCGCAATAAGCGAAGAAATACTCGAGCCATTTAGGGACTTTGAAGCTCCGGTGAGCCAGATTTCGGTGGTACGAGACGGTGATACCGAGCCCACCCACCGTATAAATAATAAGGGCGACTCTTAAGGCCGGCCAAGTGAAATTGAAAGGAGCCAAGAGACATAGGAAATGCACAAAGAGGGAAGCAAAAGCTTTCACAATGTCCAATCTCTTCCACTTTCTTTCCCACATTGCCCTTTTCTTCCTCCCCTTCTCTCCCTTGTCCGCCGCCATTTTCCGGTGATTCTCCTCCTTCTCCGACGTTGACAATGACATCTTGTAGTAAACTAATGTATTAATCGACGAGAGAGAGAGAAAAAAAAACTCTTAGTTAGATATGAAGTTTGCAGAAAGAGTGTTGTAATGGTTAAGGTTTGTGAGTATCGTCCTTGTAATTTATAGTAGCATGGAGGGAGTGTGAAAAATTAAAAAGAGTAAACTGACTTATTAACTGACGCCGTAATTTATTCTCTAATGCATGCTATACCTTTCTTTTATCCTACCTGTAAATTGTTGCAGTTGGGACGTAGTCGTTATCACTTCATTAACTTGCTCTGTTAGATAATAAAAATACTATTATTATTGTTGGAATCCATAGAAAGATGCATGCAACTGTGTTAGCACAAAGCTGACACAGCCCTCGATATTGATTTAGAATTGTGATTTACTGTATATACCCGTATTTTATGCAGTTTCTTCTATATTGTACTACTATTTTTATTTTATTGGATGCTGATTCAATGTATATATCTACATTATAAATTAGCAGCTATATTGTACTACTCTTTTTCTTGAAGTTGGAAGGGCATAATTCACGTAATCTAACTTAGCAGCTATCTAATCTCCACAAATCAGGAAGATATGGATAGAAGAACATGCATATATTCCAAAGAAGACTAACGATTCTTTCTTGAATAAGCAAGAAATTAGATCGATTCATGTGACCAACCATCTAATCTCCAAACTAAGAAAGATATGGAAAGCACATGCATATATCCTAGAGAAGACTAACTAAAGAGATTAAATAATTTTTGAATTTAGAAGAAATTCGTAGCAAGTATCCAATTTCCAATACTAAGCATTTAACAAACAAACAAACAAAAAAACACAGAAGAAAAACTAAGAAAAAATGGAATTTTTTGTCACTGGCAAAAAAACGTTTATTACGGTGTGGCGATTCATATATCGTTGTTTACGGCGGTCATTAGAAGAAAAATCCTTAAATATATAAAGTAAATTATTGTCCATAAAAAAGATCCTATTGAAATGTAATACTATAGAGAATTTTCATTAGTAAAGCGAATTTTTTAAATTACTCTTGAGAATTAGTGATTTAAAAGTCGTTCATGTGGGAAAGAGATATACAAACTTATGAACAAACTATTAACCTTTCAAACCAAAAAACGAAAATTATAAACAAATTGTTCGAGCTGACGACTACTTAGCTAATACTACGTTTTTTCTATATGGACCATTTTCATTGTATCTGTAGACTGTAAACTGTTGCAGTTGGGACGTAGGCGACGTAATGCTTCATTAACTTGTTGTAGTAATAATTTTATAATTATTGGAAGCCCTAGATGCATGTAAGCATGAAGGTGACACGGAGCTCGATATTGACTTCGTTTTTCTTATTAAAAAAAAATATTACGTGCACTTATTTATTATATATAGCTTCTACTATTTTATCAAACCAAAAATAAATGCCCTTTAACGTATAACTTAGAAAGGTATTTGCTAGTTCAATAGATTCTGTGAAGTAGAGATCTTTATTTTCCCCAAACAATCTCAGTGAAGACTAATTAGTAAATAAATTTCAGTGAGAAACCTTAATAACCGACGAAACATTTAACAAGGTTGATTCATCTGGTACGCAATTACAAATTGTATAGCAGCCATGTCTCTGGATTAGCCTTTTTTTTTGTTGCAAGAATAATATTCTTCTTCAGTTTGGAAGGAACAGGCGAACCCATTATATTATACATCCAAAACATACAGATGCATATGTCTCGTCGTGGCTTTAACAGAAATAAAAAAAGGTAAAGAAAGGTTAAAAAGTCTCGTCATAAAAAGAACTAACCACAGGATTGTCAAAAACACATGCTACTCAAATAGATACAAGAAATGTATATCAAGCTCATGTAGAAGCTTATCCTATAGAAATTTCGTAGTTATACCGTATACGATAAGAGTTTCAAAAGTCCAACAAAAAATATTTATTAACTTGATATGAATGCAGAATACCTACATATTTTCTGCGAAGCATGGATGGGTGATGGGCAAGTTCGACCCTCTTTAAATGCGAAAACCATGTGTATGGCCATATTTTTCTTTCGGTATGTCTAAAAGTATACACGTAACAATGATTTTTGTATACATGCAATGTACGTATAAAAGTATACTCGTAACGATGAGTTTTGTATACATGCACACAATTTATGACTTGTTGGTCCATGGAAACATCTCTATATAAAATTTATACCTCACCCATATTAATTCAGAATAACAGATTTCCGTGATACCTATATATATCTTTGCATTCTGAACATCGTAACGACATAACATTAATTACTCAGGCTAGGCTTAGAAAAAAAAAACTTGAGTTCTTGTGAAATCGAAATTACATATAAGTTTTATGGTACACCATAAAACTGTAATTCACTACCAGCAATCAGCTTAGCAATCCTCGTTTGCGTTCATTTTACGATACTTGTGCATTATAATCTTTAGTTTTGAACAGTGTTTCGGTTCAAAACAAATGCTAAAAAGGAAAAGTGAATCACGTAAGATCGGAAATTCGAACGAAAATGGGTACATTCAAATCACCACTGGGCATCGAATGTATAAACCATAGAATACAGCCAGGCAATAGAATTATTTTGTAGATATAAAGGATCTAAGGATTTTAGGAGTACCCACAAGCCACAGTGTGGTAGATTCAACACCATAACTACAAAAGACATTAATTAGATTTGGGGCCAAAAAATTCAATGATGCACCTGCAAAAACCACACAAGGGGTCGACCCATTGTTTCTTTACCTTTTACCATAAGTTTACGTAACACCATATATATTTTTTTTAATTACCCTATTCTCTTAGGTTATAACATAAAAAGTAAATGAAGAATCACAGATCTCAATGAGGTTTTCCTAATCTATTTCTGGGATTTTATATAATGACAATCTGATATGAGTAGGTGTCCATTCCGGTTCTCTCTGTTTTGCCTTCATTCAAGGCCATGCCTCGCCATTGATTGGTACCTCCTCTGAATCTCTGATACTGTTTTACTGGACTACAGAAATAAAATAGAAATTATATATCATGCAAATAGTAATAAAAACATGATATTCTATCATCATTTTCTTCTCGTGAAAATGAAAAGAATTCAAAGATAGTTTTATGACAAAAACACTGATCCAATGAAGAACAAGATCAGACCCTATCAGTTGTCGTTCCCTTGTTCAAAAAATCCTGATGTCTGAACACTTAACCAACTAGTATTAGATTACTGACACCTGATTAAGGTAAAAAAAAAAAGGGAGATACACTTGAAAAGAGCCATAGAAATATCAAATATGTGATGTGAGCATACACTTTTTAATGTGTTTTCAAGTAGATACAGTATATAAATTAAACATGTCTAGTAGTATAATATAAATCTTCTCCATAGAAACAATCGAAAACATGTTTTAGATACGTCAATAATTGAGAAGCTGATGTTACTTTTCTCTACGTGCTTTATCTACCACGAAAACAAACACTTCTATAACTATACAAACATATGAACAAAAGATAAAATGAGCTACAGACAAATAAACCCGATATGCACCGCAGCACGAGCAAACACTAGACTCTGTACTTATACATCCCCGTCAAGCAGAATATAGTAAGTATTTAAAATTATTGAAGGTACGAAAGCAATCTATAGGTAGGTAAGTAGACTAATTAATTATCCAAGTAAAAAAAGGCAAGCCACCCGTTACAATTCAGGACGATACCAAACCTAAAAATGTAAGATAAGACCCATCTTTATAGAAAACTACACTACTCTCCTATATAATTTTAATGGATTAATAAGGAAATGACCCAAAATGGTTTCTTCTAGCTAGAACAGGAGACCTCAGTACCTCACCACTCACCAGCCAGTTCACATTTCCTTCTTGAAATCCAATTCTCTTTTGTATCGAAGTATATATCCATTTTCTAATTTTATTTTTAAAAAATCTTGTTCTTGTCTTTTTAAATACAATAGTTTAATTAAAATTTTCCGTAATTTTTATTATATGCGTATCCTAATAAGGCTTAACGTGTGATATTGTATAATAAAATAGAGTTATAGAGGCAACAAGATCACGTGAGATATACACAAGACCTCTTATGTAAGGTAAGGCGTATAGATACATTCTGAAAAGAAAAAAAATAGTATTCGTGATCTGCTCTGCTCTATTTCCTATTAGATACTTTATTTTATTTTATTTGTTTTTAAAAAGCAGATATGAACATATATGAATCAGAGTTGTGACTTGTGATATGCTCTGTTTTAAACATACACTGCTATATATGTTATACGTTTTGTTTTGAATCAATACGAATATACGAATATTGAATATGGAAACATATATATATATCTGATAAATAGTTGCCCAACCCTACTCACATTGTCGAAAATGATATATTTGGGGAAAGGAATTTGCTAAAAAATTACAGAGCTGAAATTACTATATATTTAAAAAAAGAAAGTTTAAGACAAGAGAAACACGTAACGAAAACTATTGTATCCCGTAGTTAGGAAATGAAATGAAGTATGGCCAGAGGAAAGTAAGTAGTTGGAGAGGAGAATAAATGCGTCCATTCAATTGTCGATGGGTGAGAGAAGATGATCATGTTGTGTTTGTGTATGATCATTTTCGCTCTAAACTAGCCCATAACTGATCAAGCCCACTCCAACTTATTTTGAAAAAACATCAGACCATTTTATCAATCCATCCTCTTCATTCAGGAACCATCAGCAACAAATATTTATTTTGACACCATCTGAATAGATGTTTTGTCCATGTATGGCACATAAACTATATATAATACTAGATCAAAACTAAGTTCAAAAGTACTAATTATTAGAATTTCTTTTAAAATCAAGTAGTTAACAGTCCATATTTATGATCTTTCCAATTAGAGTTCGACTCAAAAGTCTCAAACAAATCACATGCATCGTCTTGAGACATTGAGATATGAATCGAAAATAAAATCATCGGCTTGTTTTTATAATATGAACCATATACAACTCATGCATCGTCGTCGTGTTCTCTTAATTATCTTCTTACATATAAGGCTGCATTATTACAGTTGATATGCTTGATCTTTTCTTTGGATTAATAAGTTTTACATGTATAAAAAAAAAAAACTCTTATGTATAAGACCGTAAAACCATGACTCTTCAAAGTTCAAACTATTTTATGATTTTATCTCTTAATAAGTAAAAATATGTCTTTTAAAATATTATATTTCAAATGATTGAAAGACATCATACGTAAGCCATGGAAAACAATATCACATGGTTTCAACTTCTTGGTTAGTAATTTCCCTAATAAAATAATTAGAAAGTCATCAAATTTTAATATATATAAAATACGCAGCACTCAACGGTCCAACCAAAAATTAACAACCACGTGAACCAAATTTGACGAAACCAATTCGTCTTTCTGCATCTTCATCACGAACCAGACGTCTGATCATCTTATCGATCCAATCCAACGGTCAGTAATATCACTCATAGCAACACGCTAAAGCAGGTGATTATTACCCAAATTCCGACCAAAGCAGTAAAAAAGTTTGTTGTACACACACTTGTAAGTTCCACCAGACCGATTAAGTCAATACGACGTCACTTTGCAAATCTTCCGATGCACACCAGTTCCTTCCACGAATCCTTTAATGGAGAGAGAATGAATGTTCTTCTTCTTCTTCTTCCTCCTCCTCTCTCGTAGGATCTCTCTGTGTTTTCTCCGTCTCTGCTCCCATTAGCCATCTTTTCTCACAGATTTTGGGAATTTTCCCACATAATTCCACTTTCTTACCTTTTCTTTGGTTTCTGGAGGCTGCTCACACTACTACTAGATCTCTGTAAGTTCCTGAAAAGATCCTATCTTTCAATAATCTGCTTTAGGGTTTCTCTTTAGCGTGTGTGAATTATCTAGGGTTTGTTTTGATTTGGGGCTGAGATAAAAGCGTGTGAATTTTTATCCCCCAGGGTTGTTTGTATCTCCTTAGTTAAGGAATTGTGATAGCTTAAGATTTAATCTGTGATAGCTATAGTATACAATATAATTGAAAATGATGGTTATGATGCAGATTAGTAGGGTTTTAAGGTCAAGTTCTGGAAATGGATAAAGAGAAATCTCCAGCACCACCACCTAGTGGAGGCTTACCTCCACCATCAGGTCGTTACTCAACGTTTTCACCAAATGCAAGTAGCTTTGCAATGAAAGCTGAATCATCGTTTCCTCCTCCTCACTTGACTCCAACTGGGAGCAGCAGCAGCAGCGCAGATGCTACTAACCGGTTCAGCCATGATATAAGCCGAATGCCGGATAATCCACCTAAGAATCTTGGCCATCGCCGAGCTCATTCGGAGATTCTTACTCTCCCTGATGACTTGAGCTTTGATAGTGATCTTGGTGTTGTTGGTGCTGCTGATGGACCTTCTTTCTCTGATGACACCGATGAGGACTTGATGTATATGTATCTTGATATGGATAAATTTAATTCTTCGGCTACTTCTACTTCGCAAATGGTTGAGCCATCAGAGCCTGCTTGGAGGAATGAATTAGGAGTCTCCACTTCTAACCTTCAGAGTGCGCCTGGTAGCTCTAGTGAAAGACCGAGAATCAGGCACCAACATAGCCAATCGATGGACGGTTCAACAACTATCAAGCCTGAGATGCTTATGTCTGGGAATGAAGATGTGTCTGGAGTTGACTCTAAGAAAGCCATCTCTGCTGCTAAACTTTCTGAGCTTGCTCTCATTGATCCAAAACGTGCTAAGAGGTACATTTTTTATATTTCCTTCTATGTTTGCTGATTATAAGAAGCTCTATATAGATTCGATGTAACATGATCAAATTGTTACCGCCCTATTAGTTCTAAGTTTTTCGACAAGGAAGGAAGATGTTTCATTAAGCTTCTCCATCTGCTTCAAAGTGCCGCATCAGTTTAAGTTTTCTATGATATTTAGCTGAGATTGTTGGACCTTCCTTGCTGATAGTCCTATGCAATGTTCTCTTATTTTGCGGAAGACAGATCTTTTTCTTTCATTTGTGTATGTTTGCTTCTTTGTTGGAGAAGATGCATGACCTGTTTTATCATTTGACAGGATTTGGGCAAACAGGCAGTCTGCAGCAAGGTCAAAAGAGAGGAAGATGAGATACATAGCAGAGCTCGAGAGGAAAGTACAGACTTTACAAACAGAGGCAACGTCTCTCTCAGCCCAGTTGACTCTGTTACAGGTTGGGTAAATTAGTGTTTTAGGGTCCTTCTGACCAAATTTAACTATAGGCTATGATATTTGTTAACATATTGTAAGCTTATGGTTTTAATCTTGTTCTCTTTTCTTCCTTCTGTTCAGAGAGATACAAATGGCATGAATGTTGAAAACAATGAGCTTAAAATACGAGTACAAACAATGGAGCAACAGGTTCACCTACAGGATGGTGAGGATCTTCCTCACAAACACTTACATACAGACTGATAATTCTTATCATGTTTCCTTGCTCACTGTTGTCAATGCTGACCTTATTGGTCGTCTTTCTCTATGTGACAGCATTAAATGATGCACTGAAGGAGGAAGTCCAGCATCTTAAGGTATTGACGGGGCAAGGTACATCAAACGGTGCACCAGTGATGAACTATGGTTCTTTTGGACCAAACCAGCCATTTTATCCCAATAATCAGTCGATGCACACCGTCTTAGCTGCACAACAGTTCCAGCAGCTCCAGATCCAGTCACAAAAACAACAGCAGCAACAACAACAGCAGCACCAGCAATTTCAGTTTCAGCAGCAGCAACTGTATCAGCTTCAGCAGCAGCAGCAGAGGCTTCAACAACAGGAACAACAAAGCGGGGCCTCAGACGTAAGAAGGCCCATCCCTTCTTCAGGTCAGAAAGAGAGTGTGGCATCGCCTGATCTTGAAGCTCCCTCGACAAAAGATTGAGTGTAACTGTGTTAGTGTCCAGTTTAGTAAGTTACTCTTGAATTAGCTCCTTTCTCATTGCCAGCTCATTGATTTGGGATTTACTGCATTCTAGAGTTAAAAACAAGACAGCTTAGAAGTTGCGTGTTTAGAAGTTGTTAGGGAAGTCATTGTTTTCTTTGTATGATCCTAAGCTCTTGAAAAGTTCTTGGATTTGGTCATTTGGTTAAAACTGGGGATAATCCAAGTCTGTAGTCTTTAGTCGTATTCAAATTCTTTCGCTTTTGTTCATTTTGATTATTTGCGAAGTTTCATTTGGTCTTCGCTTTGAAGATTGTTATGTCTGCAAAGAATCTTGAATTGTGGGTGTTCTTTATCAAAAACATAAACGATAGTTACAAAGTTATATATGTTTTCCAAGGATATGGATCACAGATTTATCGACCAAACTCGCACAAAAGTTGAGAAAACAATTTTCCGGTAGAGAACTGAACCAAACCAAACCAAACAGATACTGCCCTTCACATATTGATTTCCTGCAACAGCAAACCGGAACTCTCTCCTGTGGCCATGGAAGACTAACCTTGTCTCCATGTTTGCTGGAGATGAAGACAGATTCAATAAATGGAGATGAGCAAGCCTTTTGGTATTTACATGACAATGCTTAGCATATCCTCCTCCTAGCAAACTTTGGAGTGGTCCTCCAATCTTAGCCTTTGAGAGAATCCTTCAAAGCGAATGGAGGAAACGCATCCTATCATAAGACATAAAATAGCGTATTAACACAGGCACAGACTATTCCTAGGGTGTTTCTACACCGTATTAGATAGACGGGTAAGTACTGAAATATTATGATTACTTTGCCGTTCTCCTCAGTCAAGTATTGTCTCACAACTGTCACGTGTTGTATAATCCTTTCCATTGGTGTGTAGCTTGGTTGGTTTGTGTGTTCTAGACGATGTGAAGAATGAGTTAAAAAAACTTGCAATTTGTAAAGGTTACAGGAGGCTAGAGAATTTATTGGAGAATAAAAAAAAAGGAACTGACCAAGAATTGTGCGGTTCAGATTATCGGCAACCTGTTGTCGGTATTCAGAGCTCAAGAGATGGAACAGTGGGGATTTCTCAGGGTCATCATAAGCCAGCAATGCCATTGCGTCCTGCCGCAGGAAGAACGAGAACAAGTCTCCCATCAATTGGAAGAACAGAAAACGTAGAATGCCAATACATCAAGACAAACATGAATGATAGGGGTCAAAAACAAAATTTCAGACTTACTTCAAGCTTTTCTACGTATTTTTGGACGGTCCCAAAAGGAGCCAATATTGTCTTAGCAAATTCAATAGCTTCATTGCTGCACATGGGGAGAATCACTTTCAAGATTCAAGGCACTAATAAGAAACCGGATTCCTCAACGGAAAAGCAATCATAAAATTTTTCTCACCATTTCCGAGCACAGACTAGCTCCACAAAATGAAGGCGTAGAAGATCAAAGTGCAAATCCTTGTTTTTCTCAAGCAAGTCTTTAGCTAGCTGATCAGTTAGTTCAACAGCCTTCAATGCCTTCATCTCCAGTACAAAATGTATGATTTCTGAAATAAATAAAAAACATATACACAGACAAGAAGAGTGCACAATAAGCATTCGTTAAACAGCAGGGTAAAAAAAAAAAAAAAGATAAGAAAGAAAAAAGTTGTAGAGACGTTTTCTTCTCTGGATATTATCACGATCACCAGCAGGTTGTTTAACACCACCAGTACAAGAAGCGAGGGAGTCTGCAGTTTCGTTGAAGCAGTTGTGCAGAAGATATGACATTACAATGCTGTGAATATCATTATCACCCACAACCTGTTCAACATAGACGATCCTTTTAGAGAGGATAACACTAGTAATACACACAGCTTGAAGATATGACATAGCAATTCTAGTGAAACTATAAAATTTGGTTCAATTTGTAAACCTAAAAAAGTTCAAACTAAGGCATTCATGTTTGAAGTTTGAGAAGACTAGGGAGGATCTACGAAGAGCGACCAAATACACAAGAGGATAAGCAGCAATGCTAAAAACCTAGAGAATAATCGATAATAGTAACCCAATCGAATCGAATGAAAGTGGTAAATGATCAAAAGCGCAGGAGCAGGATAAGTTATTCCGATTTCTGGAAATCTCGAGAGGGGACATGTTAAAAACGCAGAGAGAATAAAATTAACTTACGGAGTGTTCGAATTGACGAGGATCCATATCAGCGTAAATGCTCCACTCGACGGACGGTGAGAGAAGTAAAAAATTATGATTGCCGACGCCGGAGAGAGGAAGAATCGAGGATGAGAAGGCCAATTCGGTGGAGGCGTATGACCGGAGAGAGGAGGAGAGGCGCCGAATAATAAATAAATAAATAATAGTTACGATGTGCGAGGAGAATAAAATATCTTTTTATAATATCTTTTTTTTTTTAATTTATATTAAGTAATGTAATTTGGATTTTTCCATTTCTTTTCATTATTACCTTTTTATTTACAAGGATAAAAAGCTAACATTATCTTAAAAATATTACTTGATTAGAGTAGTATAATTTAGTTTTATTTTTAGAGTATTCATAAAAAAAATATAATTTTTGTTAAATCCAGTTGATAAAGTTTAATTTTTAAATATGAGGGAAAAAAAAGTTTATTTTAATAAATTCTAAATAATTTACAGTTGGAGTTTATAAATAATAAAAGGAGATAATAAGATAGTAGATATGAACAAAAAGCGTTACGCTAGCGAAGGATGAAGGATCTCTCTAATCACAGCTTCTTCTCTCTGTTTCAAAAGGCTTAATAATCCCAAAACAAATTAATAATAACAGCTCACAAAGATACTCCGTAATATAGGATTTTAATCTTCTTCTTCTTTGACAACTTTTTTAACCTTTGAAATTAGGGTTTTTGGAGGATCCGCCTTGTCTTCTTCGACTACTGCTGATAAGGTGGTTTATAGTTACGCTCCTTGTCCTTCTCCTTATTATATTGTGGAAGATTCCTCGTGAATCTCCTAATACTTGTTTTCGTTTTTTTTTTCTGGGGTTCGATTGCTCTGTTTCTTTTAAATCAGAATAACTTTTTTTAATCCCCTTTCGCCAATTCCTTGTTCTACTTGGTGTTGTAGATGGTGATTCAATGTTGAATTCAATTAACTAGGCCCTGTGTTTTTGTCTTTTGTATGTTATTTAAGATCATCAAGGGCTTATGGTTTCTACAGAATCATGTGTTGAATTTTGATGTGATTTACTCATATTCTAGTTCTCTGGTGTAGCTGTGAATTGAACCTCAAGTTACCACCAACACATTGCTCCCATTCTTGTTTCTTTGAGCAATTTTGTCTATTTAGAATCCATTGGAGTACTCAAGGGTTTAAGTTGTGCTTTGCAGGTTTTGTTACAAGATATGGCTGGTTCTGTAGGTGAAGAAACTGAGCCAGAATGGATTAAAAGAGTTAAATCAGAAGGAGCTGTTCCATGTCTTAAACCAGATAACTGCAATAACGGTTGGACTACGCCATCTCCTGACACATTTATGGTTAGAGGGCCAAAGTATTTCTCTGACAAAGCTAAAATACCTGCCGATGATTTCCTTCTTAAGCCTCTTGGTTTTGATTGGATTAAAGGTCCTAACAAGCTTTCTGAGATCCTGAGTTATCCCAGCAGCCGTATCAGGAAAGCTATCGACGAGGAGACTCAAACGAATGGAACTACTAAGCCTTTTGTCTGGGCATTCAATCTCCAGCTTCCTCACAAAGACAATTACAGTGCTGTGGCTTACTTTGTTACCACTGAGCCTATCCTTGAAGGATCCCTGATGGATCGGTTTCTTAAAGGAGATGATGGTTTCAAGAAATCGAGGCTTAAGCTGATTGCAAACATTGTCAAAGGCCCTTGGATTGTAAGAAAAGCTGTTGGAGAGCAAGCCATCTGTGTGATTGGACGTGCACTGTCTTGCAAATATGTCACAGGGGATAACTTTGTCGAGGTTGATGTTGATATCGGTTCGTCAATGGTCGCCAGTGCCATTGTTCACCTCGCCTTTGGCTATATTACAACATTGACAGTTGATCTTGCGTTCCTCATTGAGAGTCAGACCGACTCAGAGCTTCCAGAACAGCTATTAGGAGCTGTGAGATTCTCTGAGCTGCAGACTGAATCAGGCAGGTCTATTGAACTGTCCGGTAATGAGGATCAAACAACCTTAGAGCGGTCTAGCTGGTGGAAATCAATAGGTAATGGATTCTCTAATCTGCTTAATCAAGATACAGCAAACATGAACAATACTACTTGTCATGGGGATATCCACAAGGATGTACATGTATAGATTGGTTTTTTCACAATTCTTTGAATCTCTTGGATTTTTTTTCATTACCAAAGTCCAAAGAAAACAAACAAACTAAAAAAAAAAAAAAACTCAATTCTTATCCAAAACATGAATAGATTGGTTTATACTAACATGGGATAATCCAACAACAAACCATGTCAAAACTTCGGATCATTTTTTTCTTTCTAGAACAGGCTTTTAACATTACGCGTGCCATTGCCAGTATATTTGTAATGATTTGCATTAATCATTTTCATGATTGAGAGAAAAGCAAAAATATCGAAAGAAGAAGAAAAAATATCTGATCGAATGGTATATATTACACAATATGTCATTACAAAGAATAAATTCACATGTCCATATCCAGATTACGTGTAGTCGTCGTGTAGTATTCCACTTCTGAGAGAGAGAGTCTCACTTTTGTCCAAACTCTCACTGATGATTTTGATTGAAACCCAACTCTCTTTACTTCATGCTGGTGAAAGCCCATTTTTAAATAATAATCTTTCTTGGTATTCTTATTAGAAAGTTCAGTAAACTTGAAATTCGAGGCAACAACTCGCAAAACGAAGAGTAAACAAGTTAAAAGAAAAGTCTAGTCGAACTATTTGACTGGATTAGTAAACAACTAACTTGGTGAGGAGAACAAAGTAAACAAATCCAAAATCTCTGCTGAGATAATTATAAAAAAAAAAAAAAGCAAAAGCAAGTGTGAAATAATATATAAAAAATAATATCTAGAAGGAGAGAGGGCGAAGGAGAGCCACAGAAGAAGCGTAGGACCCACGGGACCTTGCTGGAAGAAGCAGAGTGTTTCCTTTTGATACGCAGAAGCAGATTTTCCAGAGATTCATCAAATCCCCTTTTATCTTCTTCTTCTTCTCTCTTCTCTCTTTTCATTCATTCTCAACCATTAGCTCACCAACCAACTTGTTGCATCTCCATTTCTGTAGGCATTTCTCAAAACCTAATCTTCTGTTTAGCTACTCTAACAAGTGCCAGACAAGCAAAACAGACATCCTCTTTTTTAATCATTCTGTTTCTGATTGCTTTCCCCCAGTATCTAGCTATCAATAAAAAAAAACCTCTGTTTTTTGCTGTATTTGAAGATGAAGATACAGTGTGATGTGTGTGAGAAAGCTCCGGCGACGGTGATATGTTGCGCCGACGAAGCAGCTCTTTGCCCTAAATGCGACATCGAGATTCACGCCGCTAACAAACTCGCTAGCAAGCATCAACGCCTTCATCTCAACTCTCTCTCTACCAAATTCCCTCGTTGCGATATCTGCCAAGTAAGTCACACATAGATCTCTCTTTCTCAAGGTTGTTATTGATTAGATCTCGTCGAAGATCTGATTGATTCGTTAGTTTGGTTATATAACTCTGTTACAAAGTTGTGATTTTTATACATGTTATAGAAGAAACTGTAGCAGATTTGTATGTATGCCTTGTTGTTTAAGAAAGACTAGGGTTTGCTCATTCATTATGCTGTTATGACCTGCAGGAGAAGGCAGCTTTCATTTTCTGTGTAGAGGATAGAGCTCT
The DNA here is from genome assembly GCF_000633955.1 of Camelina sativa. Classification (NCBI taxonomy): domain Eukaryota; kingdom Viridiplantae; phylum Streptophyta; class Magnoliopsida; order Brassicales; family Brassicaceae; genus Camelina; species Camelina sativa. The sequence continues at coordinate 2,515,731 of NC_025698.1, read as the reverse complement.
GCTTTGCAGGGATTGCGATGAGTCCATCCACGTTGCTAATTCTCGATCTGCTAATCACCAGAGGTTCTTAGCCACTGGGATCAAAGTAGCTCTCACCTCAACTAGCTGCACTAAAGAGTTGGAGAAGAATCAATCTGAGCCTTCCAACAACCAACAGAAAGCTAATCAGGTTCCTGCTAAAACACCAAACCAGCAGCAGCAACAAGCTTCTTCTGCTACTCAGCTTCCGTGGGCTGTTGACGATTTCTTCCACTTCTCTGATATTGAATCCAATGATAAGGTAGACATGAGTTTGAGATTCACTCATGTTAGATCCTTCTCACTTTTTTTGTTTGTAGCAAGTTTGATATTGACTTCTTCTTGTCTGAAATTGAGCAGAAAGGACAGCTTGATCTTGGGGCCGGGGAGTTAGACTGGTTTTCAGATATGGGATTCTTTGGTGATCAGATTAATCAGGAGGCTCTTCCTGCAGCTGAAGTTCCTGAGCTTTCTGTTTCGCATTTAGGTCATGTTCATTCATACAAACCCATGAAGTCGAATGTTCCCAACAAGAAGCCGAGGTTTGAGATCAGAGATGATGATGATGATGAGGAGCACTTCATTGTTCCTGATCTTGGCTAAAGAGCTATTATATGTAAACTACAGTATGTGTAGACATTCTTCAATCTAAAAGAAGAAACTAAAACAAGAAACCTATCTGCTTAAGGATGATGTATCAATGTATGGTGTTTAAATGTCATACCTATAGTTTTGTCTTTTAAGTCGTGTAAGATATGTTGAGAGAGCTTATCACATATTTCTCTTTCGTTTTTGTCCAAATCTCTGAGATGCCTGTGTTTTGAGTTTGTTCATACCTCTTGAACATGGTAAATAACATGGTAAATGCTTTATGCTTGATGCAAAAAAAAACTCGAATCCAAATGTGTCTGCTCTGTTTCACTTAGGTTTTTCGTTTCTACATGTTTACTAATCTGCTTTTTATAGACCTTGTGACATATATGACACCACAATTCTGTTTTATTCAATAGATTGAAGAAGAAAAGAAGAGATAAAGAGCTGACAAAAGAAGAAAAACTTTGGAATTCTTTTTACCACAAATCAGAAACATCAGCAAGAATCCAAAACACACAAAATTACAATGGACAAGGAGAATTGTGGACTAAAGAAGATAGGTTTTACGCTTCTACTTGTCCTTTAAGAAAGCTGAGAGCTTCACAATCTGAAGGAAGAGCTGGAATGGCTCCCTTTTTAGTCGTCGTGATGGCTCCACAAGCGTTTGCAAATCTCAGCACAATTCTCAATCTCTCTTCCTCCTATAAAAACGACATCAGTAAATTAAGTCTGATGGACTGAGCAAGATCTACACAATTGAGTTGTATACACAAGATCACTGAGATTTATTACCTCGAATACAGATTGATCATCAACAATCTGGTTCAGAAGCGCACCAACGAAAGAATCACCAGCCCCGGTAGTATCCACCGCGTCCACATGAAAAGTTTCAACCGATCCATGGAAACCCTACAAATCATATTGTTGCAAGTGTACAAGAGAACATCAATGAAAAGCACACACCATGGTCATGATGATGATGATGAATGNGATGATGAATGAAACATAAACTTTTGCGTTACATTACCTTAGTGTAATAACGACATCCCTTTTCGCCGAGAGTAACAAGCAAAAGCTTCAGATTGGGATGCCACAGAGACATAGCTGTCTCATCATCGATCGTTTTGTTACCAGTCAAGAACTCAAGCTCCACGTCACTGACCTTAATGACATCAGCCTTGTCCCAGATGCTCATGATCTGAGTCCGAGCTTCCTCAGACGATGGCCATAGAGGTTCCCTCAAGTTGGGGTCGTAGGAAAGAAGAGCTCCGGCTTCTTTCGCCACTTCCATTGCCTTCATGTGAGCTGACCTACATGGCTCCGTTATCAAACTTATTGATCCATAGTGGAACACTTTCGCCTGCACAAGCAAATAATAAGTCACAAAACCACCAAATACGTACAATCTTGAAATCTTGAAAACAGAGAGAAAGATTTTACGTACGGATCTGATTAGCTCAAGGTTAAGCTCGTCTGGCCGGAGAAGCATATCGGCGCTGGGGTTCCGGTAGAACATAAACTCTCGTTCTCCGTCAGAACGTAGAGTCACGAAGGCGAGTGCAGTTCTTGCTCCTTTGTCGAAATTGATCCCCTGATCGGCGACACCGTTCTTCCTCAAGATTCCGGCAAGCATATGGCCAAACTCATCGTCACCGAGTTTACCTACAAAGGCGGCACGACCTCCGAGACGCGACACCGCGATAGCCACGTTGGCCGGAGCACCGCCGGGGGATTTGAGAAACCCTTGAGATTCGGAGAGGGAGACGCCGGATTCGGTAGGGACGAAGTCAATGAGCATCTCACCGAAGCTGACGATGAGACCTTTATCGAAGGTGGATGAAGTCATCTGAACAAGATCGATTTTGCGTTCAAAAGATCGGAGAATGAAGACGATAGAGAGAATGAAAAGTGAACGAAGGTTGGAGTAGTTTATATACGGTTCAAAGAGAGTGAAGACAGGGTTGATAATAATATCTTGTTTTGAGGTCATTTCTTCACATAATAATCTTGGAAGAAAAAAAGAAAAAAGAAAAAAGAAAAAGCAAGTTAATCCTTGAAGATATGATTTAACTTTAAATATATTAGTTTTATAGAAATTGCATATATACTATACCTTAAATTTAAGATTTCTTAACATTTTTGCAAAAGATTCTTCTATATGATTTTCAATTGTAGTCAATACTTCTTTTAGGGTTCAATGGATCTTACCTGTCACGTAAGAAATTGTGTTTTTTTTTTTTTCTAAATACAAACGGTTTTGAATCAAATTTTACATCTTAAGGTTCACTGAATTCCGCATTTCTATATGATTATGATAAAAAGTTCTGTATAAAGTTAACCATGGAAATCAAAAAATTTGGATAGTGGATAAGAACAAAACACTCTTGAATCTACTGATCACTCATTCTTTGACAGAAATAAAAATAAAATTCATATCTATTTATTTTCTTTTTTCACCATACACAAAATAAAATAACTCTAATAATGGACCGATCGAAGTAACTAGTCTGGTACATCCCTAATCTAATGATACATATGGATATAAAATAATTTTCGAAAAGTATGTACGTTGGATGCTTTAGAAAGAAAGAGTAGCCAAACTAATATACATATTTGCGGCGTTGGTATTTTATTTTCTCTTTAAATTAGGGGTTTCGAAACCAAACCAGCTCTGCTTATCTCTCTCAGGTGAATTTCTCGCTCCTTAGGGTTCTTAGATATTCATCGACTCATTAAAGTTATATATTTGATCCACAAGTATCTGATACGGACGTGTTACTCTGTTTATCTCTCGTTGCTTTAACCGTCTAAATCTACGTACCATCCGAGGTTTTGTATTTGTTATTGTTTTACGGTTTGAAGTCTTGATTCTTGAATAATGCAGAAGCCTTCGAAGGAGGTAGCTGTGGTCCCTGTATCGTTATATTGGGACATAAAGAGGTTTCTTGTCCCCGATCGATGGCTAATGGCTATGATCCTCGTCAGGTGGGTCCGTGTATCAAACGGAATTTGAGAAAGTTAGGCTTCTCTGCTCCTATCTCACCATCACTGCCGTTGCAAGTAAAAAAATTCAAATTAATTGAAATACATCATAAACCAATAATAATTCATGATTTTGAGTCGAATTTTCAAATTAATTGAAATACATAAACCAATAAACCTATAGATGTAAAAAAGTGTATGTTAATCGGAATAACATGTGCAGATTTTACCATCTTGACCCTAGACAAATTACTCTAATTAATTTGTATGAGGCGGCATATATATAGTAGTAATTAAACTGGAGAACACCAGACTGGACCGACCGAAGAAACGAGTCTGGTACATCCTTAATTAGTCTAATTAATGATAATATCGATATACAATAATTTTGGAAATTTGCATGTTGCCATTCTTTAGAAAATAGAAAGAAAGCGTAATGTCTAACTCTCTCTCTCTCTATATATATATATGCGGCGTTGGATTTCAAAACCCTATAGCTCTAGTCGATATCGAGATCCAACCAACTCTGCTTATCCCTCCGGTAATTTCTTTAGGGTTTTTTTGAATGATGCTTCCGCCTCCGCCTACGAAGGAGGCAGCTGTGGCTGCAGTATCGGTCTAGTGGGACATTAAGAGGTTTCCGGTTCCCGATGGCTATGATCCTCGTGAGGTGCGTCCATGTATCAAACGGAATTCGAGGAAGCTAGGCTACTCTGGTCCTATCACCATCACTGTCGTTGGCGTATTTTCAAAGGTCACTCGTGGCATCCTTAAAGCGCTCTTTTCCAGTGAAATCTCTCTTCATAACGGCTCCCACGGTTTCAGATCCTTGCTTGGACTTGTCTTTGATTGTTTTATTGATAACCCTCCTCCAACTAATATAATGGTCATATCCCGCCCTGTCTCAAAAGTATATGACATGATGAGCCTCCTAAAAGAAGATGGATATAACACAATGTTTCCTTTTGACGCCTTCACTGATGCAAAGTCCATCTGGGAAAACTCTCTTCTGTTAGGTGTGTGTTCCTCCTCTCTCTCTCAAGATACCTGCACTGAAACGGTTGAACCTGTCTCTTGGGTTTGCGCTGTGTGCGAAGATATTACTGGCCCATGCTTTGACAATTTCATCAAGCATCTCTCTAGTCGAGAACATAAATCCAGGGTAAGCAAAGCAAGCATCCTAAGCCAAACTTTTGTCAATGTTTTAACTATTTTTGACTCAAATTTTGACCACATGTGTTATCTTTTTCCACAGCTTCCGCTCTTCTTTACCCCCAATTCCTATGTACCCATGGACAGATACGTGGACGAGGTTGTCAGTGCTGTGGCTCCCCGTGTTTCTTATCATCTGGAGAGTTAATGAGGATTTACAAAATAGTTTTTAAACTAAAAATATGGAAAATAAATTAGGATGACTACACATTAATCTCTTCACCTCTTCTTAATTTGAATTGACGGAATTTTAGTTTTACATTTGCTTCCTTCTATTTTTATTATATAAAAACAAATGCATAGTCAATTGGTAAGTATACAATTTAATTTACTATGTAAACAATTGAAGACAAAAATCAATTAGAAAAACACAAAGACGAAAAAAACAAACACAACAAAATACTAATAGTTCATTAAATGTCTACAACCAGTTGTATCCAGTGGCGGGTCAAAAAAAAATTATAAGCTGGTTAAATTGAAAAAGAGACTATTGGTGTAGCAGGGAGGAATCGAACCAAGGTTTAGAGGATCAATATACTAACGGAAGACCAACTATGCTATTGGAAATTTATAGCTATACATGCAAAACAATACGATTTCAACATTTACCCGGTCAGTTGACCCTCCTAAATTCTACATGGGTCCGCCATTGGTTGTATCTTTAGTGTACAAAAAAGTGCATCTCTTTTAACACAAATAATAGTATAAGATTACAAATCTTAATTTAGAATTTAGGTCATTGTTTTCGTAGATACAACTTTTGATGTTTTTTTTCATATTAATTCTTTTGATGGACATAAGAGTGATATATTTTTTTTGTAGTAATATCTAATATTAAGTGATATATATTTAACCATTATAAGGCTGTAGTAAATACATTTTCAAAACATAGTAATCTTAATTTACTAGTATGAATGCGGCCTTCTGTAGATGATTATAGGGAAAGCTTGGTAGACCAAATTTTTGAAATGTGAGAACTGTTCCCATAGCTCCGTGAAAGAGGAATCGTTTATTGACCTAAGTCTAGGCAAGTTCATTGGAAAAAGCACTTTCATATTACACTGCTGTTGAGTATATAGATAATGGTTATAACTGTGGAGGATGCGAATAGGCGGTTAGGATTCAGAAGAGTTTATCTGTTTTTAAAGCCTCTTATGTTCTAATGGTACATCTGAAGCGTTTTGAAGCTCATGAAATAAACAAAATCGACAATAAAGTCAAAATCGACATGAAAAAATTTTGGTTGAGAATATATGGGAAAAATTTGACACAAATCAAGATTAAAATTAATCGTTTTTTAATCTATTTGTAATATACTTTAACGTCATGTTTGTTTAAATATTTATGAAATGCATATCATTTTTAAGTTTTTAAAAATATATAATATTTATAATTATTTTTTTAAGAACCCCAAATTTAACAATTTTCAATTGACCTATAAAATTTTACAGTTTGTCAAGAAGTTCTAAATTTAACTTTTTCAAAATTAATAATAAAAATATGTGTTAAGCACCTTTGTTTAAGATTCATCAATGGAGATGCCCTAAGCTTTTTTTTTTTCGTTGGATGTGAAATAGTGATAATCGTATCTTACGTTTAATTTTGTTTCAGATACACGTTATTCCCCTACGGAAGAATTTAAATTACGTTAAAATAGCATATGGTATAGTCGTATAGATATGTCATTAAAACAAAAGCATCGTATTGTCTAAAAAACGGGAAGAAACGAACAAAATATCTTAATTACACACATGCAGACACAAGTTGTATACATAATACGTGACAGACTTTGAAAGAGGAAACATGAAAGGGTCAATAAATAGGTTGATTGGGCAGATGTCTCTCGTGCTACGTATCGGAATTAAGAAATAGGTTGTAGTTTCTGTTGTGAATGTCAGGTGCACATTATGTATAGCAATTCCTGATAGAATAATGCTTAATTATGCAGGAGCAGGATAAGGATGAAGTACAACATCAGATATCGATCTTGCTTTTCATCGGGTTGGCTTGTGAATTCATGATCATGGTTTTTACAAGACCGTTTGGCTTCTGGGCACTAAACGGTAACTATGGAGAGATCAGTAACAAGTTTGTGACGAGTGCTTAGTCAACTGAATGTTGACTGTTTGGTCTTGTTTCACCTTTTACAGGGGCAAAGAATGCTGAGATTGTCCCAGCGGCAAATACATGTGTTCAGGTTCATACTATATAGCCTTTTGAGTATTGTTCATACTATACATGTGTTCAGGTTGTAGTTTCCTCTTTCATCCTTTGATTTGGTGATTGTCTCATCCTCAGATTCGTGGGTTTAGAATGCCAGCTGTTCTCATTGGATGGGTTGGTCAAAGTGCAAGGTCCCGTCATAACCCATTTTTCCTCTGCACGTTACATTTCCTAAGAAGGGTTTGAGCCATTGTTTTTTTCAACTTGTAGAATTTATGTCAGTGAAAAATAGGATTAACTTACTTTTTGTTTAAATATATATAACCAGTATTTTAAACAAACAAACCGAAATGAGCTTCCAGGACTTATCACTCGAGTAAATTAACAACTTCACCACTCTTTCTTGCAGGTTTGAAATATTCAAGGCCTACGTCGAGCTCAACGATAAGTAAGACGTAAATGATTATGAAGATGACCAAATCCCGTCCGGTATGCTTTCCTCGTACGTACGGTCTTTGGAAAACTTTCTAGTACTTTGGCCTACAAGATATATACGTATAGTATACGGAACATGCACATTTTATAAGAAATCGGATGTTTTTCTTTGTTGAAAATCTATAATTATCATTAAGAAAAACTTGCCTTGAGATGTAGCCTATGATAGTAGTGGTTCAAACTAATACCCCCAGGAACATCAACACCCTCCTGCTTGACAACGAATGGAAAAGGTTAAAGAGGTTGTTGCTCAAATGGTTAGACAACGTATTGATGATACAGAGGAGAGGATGCTTACATTGCTTGCATGTTTTTCGCTTGAGAGATGCTTCCTGAAATTTTCAAGGCTTTCGCACTCACAAAAGCAGTATTGGCAATAAAACATTTTGGTACATTCACCCCTTTCACTGCACTTCTGAAGAACACTGCACTTCTGAAGAACGCGTCTTTGTGTCTCTGAAACAAGTGGAAAAAAAAAAGAAAAAAATTAACTACAGCTCAGAAACAGCGTAATTAGTTTCAAACGTTACTGGGTGATGAGGAGAGGACAAACAAACACCTGCAAGTAAGCTTTCCCAAAGCCACTCTGCAGAAGTGAGCAGGACTGACATTTTGTAAGGCCTATATGAATAAGCCATAAAAAGGTTGTATTTCGTCCGTTGTAGTACCTCGGCAAGACAATCTGAGAACACCATCTCCACAGCATCGGAGGAGGATATGATCATAATGGTAGCCGGAGGAGGATTATGATCTTGCCACGTCATCAAATCTGCAAAGATGCGCTTGTATTGGATTTCTGTTTCAGTAACAGGAAAGCATGCGTCAGTAGAGATAGTTGAAATTTTAAACCCCTAAAAATTCCAGAGATGGATAACCAAAAGGGACTAACTGGGAGTGGTATGTGCAAGAGCGACTCCAGTGGAAGAGAGCCCTCGCAGGATGTGATCAGGGGTTTGTTTGTGGTCGCCGAAGGCAGTGATGGAGACAGGACCAGAGTAGCCTAGTTTCTTGAAAGCCACTTCCATACTCCGACGGACTTGACGAGCATCATAACCCTCGGGAATCGGACAGTCTATCATGTCCCACCACACCGCTATTTGAGCTGTCGCGTATTCAGGCTTCGCAGCATAGTTCTTTCCCCATCTCCTCGTTACTTCGTCAAGATCTGGATGTATAGGGTTCATAACCTCCTGCGAGTGGAAACAAACAGCTCAAATAGTATAGTTGGACAATGTACACGAGAGAGAGAGAGAGCGAGAGAGAGGATGCTTACTTGCACTGCATGCTTTCTTCTCGAGAGATGAGTCCTGAAACCCTACAGGGTATGGCACTCGAAACAGCACGATTTGCAATAAAACTTGGCAGAAGATAATTCACTACTGTAGTTGTCCTCAACAAGTGCGCTTTTGGGCTCAAGTAAGCTTTCCCAGGTCCACTCTCCACAAGTAGCCAGCGCCGAGCATGCGCGAGACCTTGATGGGTAAACCAGAAAAAAGTCGTATCTCGTCTGCTGTTGTAGACGGGCCAGATCCCAAGAGAAGACTTCTCGCCACTGGTCGGATATGAGCATCATTGAAGCCGGAGGAGGATTATCATCTCGCCACTCCAGCATATTCGAATACATGAGTGAGTATATGCTTTCTGCTTCAGTCAATCAAAAGGCAAAGGGACTTAGATTTGTTGAAAATTTTAAACCCCTAAATTCAGAGATCGATATAGCAATTGGACTAACCGGGTTTGATGTGTGCAAGACCGACTCCGGTGGAAGAGAGCCCTTTCAGGATGTGATAAGGGGTTTGTCTTTGGTCGCCATACCCGGTGATGGAGACAGGACCCGAGTAGCCTAGTTCCTTCAACGCCCCTTCTATGCTCGGACGGACCTGACGAGCATCATAACCCTCGCGGGGAATCGGACAGCCCTTCATGTCCCACCACACCGCTATTTTAGCTGTCGCGTACTCAGGCTCCGCATTCATCTGAACCATTCTATCAACTTCAACAAATCACAGACACAAAGTTCTCGATCCGTAGGGTTTCTTCTACTCCAAGTGTGATGTACTCCCCTATATATACACCAAACTAGTGGGCCTAAATTAAAGCCCGTAAGTCTGGCTTTTCTGGCTTTTCTGTTGGAGTTGATAGACTTGCTTCTTCACAGCCATTGAGTTGATTTTTTTTTTTTTTTATTAAAAGGTATCACCCAATAATTATTGGACACGTCGATAACTCTTATGGTCTCTTATTATTAAACACATTACAAAAATCACAATTGACAAGGAGAAGCCGTACAACATAATTTTGAGAACTTGAGATAAGTTTGACGTTTCTTTTTGTCTTTAAGAAAGCTGTGAGCTTCACTATCTGAGGGAAGAGCTGGAATGGCTCCCTTTTTAGTCGTCGTGATGGCTCCGCAAGCGTTTGCAAATCTCAAAACTTTCCTCAATCTCACTTCATCCTCGAGTACTGATTGATCATCAACAATCTGGTGCAGAAACGCACCAACGAAAGAATCACCAGCTCCGGTAGTATCCACCGCATCCACAGGGAAAGTTTCAACAGTTCCATGGAATTTCTACAGAGTGTGTTTTTTTTTATTGTTATAACTATAAGTAAGCTTTCTTTATCAACAAGAAACCAAAAAAAAAAGATTATACCTTTGCGAAATAAGTACATCCCTTTTCGCCGAGAGTAACAAGCAAGAGCTTCAGATTGGGATGCCATAGAGACATTGCCGTCTTGTCATCCATCGTTTTGTTTTCGGTCAAGAACTCAAGCTCCACGTCACTGACCTTAATGATGTCAGCCTTGTCCCAGATACTCATGATCTGAGTCCGAGCTTCTTCAGGCGATGGCCATAGAGGTTCCCTGAGGTTGGGGTCGTAGGAGAGAAGAGCTCCGGCTTCTTTCGCCACTTCCATTGCTTTCATGTGAGCCGACCTACATGGCTCCGTTATCAAACTTATTGATCCATAGTGAAACACTTTCGCCTGCACAAACGGTTAAATTAATTTACACGTGAAATTACAAGAGTAAAAATCTTGAAAACAGAGAGAGCAAGATTTTACGTACGGATCTGATTAGTTCAAGATTCAGTTCGTCTGGCCGGAGAAGCATATCGGCGCTGGGGTTCCGGTAAAACATAAACTCTCGTTCTCCATCGGAACGCAGAGTCACAAAAGCGAGTGCAGTTCTTGCTCCTTTGTCGAAATTGACCCCCTCATCCGCGACACCGTTCTTTCTCAAGATTCCGGCGAGCATGTGGCCGAAATCATCGTCACCAAGCTTTCCTACGAAGGCGGCGCGACCTCCTAGCCGTGACACGGCGATGGCAACGTTGGCAGGAGCACCGCCGGGAGCTTTGAGAAATCCGGGGGATTCGGAGAGGGAGACGCCGGATACGGTAGGGACAAAGTCAATGAGCATCTCGCCAAAACTCACGATGAGGCCTTTCTCTCCGGTGGATGATGCCATTTTGAATGAGATCGATTTTGCCTTTGAGAGATTGAAGATTGAATAGTGAATGAAGTTGGACTAATTTTTACTAGTTTATATAAGGAGTGAAGATAGGGTTATAGATATGTTGTGGTCTTTCTTTTCTTTTTTATTAAGAAGAAACAAATCATAAACCAGTCAAACCTTGAAGATATCTTGGGAACGTGGACTATATAGCTTATAGAAATTGTAGATATACTAACTATATCTTGAATTCCAGATATATTAACATTTCTGCAATTAAAATTCTTCCATCTGATTTGAGATCATGGAAATGTTGGATAGTGGATAAGAACAAAACACTCTTAACTCTACTTTCACTCTCTTTGGTACATCCTATAGTCTAATGGACTATATGAAAGTTCACACAAAAAAAGTTGATACAAGACAATAAAAGTTAGCAAAGTTCTAAAAAGATGGATTGGCTCATCGATCAGAGACAAAGAGCACACTATTTTGTAGCCTTGATTAACATTAAACTTAAGAGCAACCAAATTTAGCTAGCTTCTCCTTCATAACAAACAATTCACACAGACAAAAAAACACTGCTAAGCACTCCTCATCAGTCATCAAGCTGCTTGGTCGATTCACTTTTCAAGTTATTCTCCTAGAAACATTTAGAATCTTCTAATCACATCCGCAAACTACAAATACAAAATCCATTTGTCTCATCCTGTTCATGGAGCACTGTAAAGGAAGAGTACGAAAAGAAGAACAAACAAAAAAAAAACAGAAGCAAGCTCTTCTTTATTTAAGTTCTTTCGCAATCTCTCGATCTGACTCAGGCAAAATTGTTTCATCTGTTAAGGCGGAAGAATCACCTGCACTTGCATTCTGATTTCGTTTTGGTGCTTGTTCCTGGTTCTGGTTCATCATGGTTTGCATGTCCTGCATTCTTGTGCGGACAACACTGGTCACCAATACTGAAAAGAAGCAAAAGACTGCTCACTATTACACATACGATTGATCTCATGATCTATATCCATAGAGAATATAGGATCCGGAACACGAAACTCTGGTAATTAGAATGACAGAAAAGAGTATCATACTAGCTGCAGTGCCGATAGTCCAGACCCAGAGGATCTTCAAGCCAGGACTCTTCTCTCTCCCCATTTCCCCTAGCATCATCACATATTCATTCCAGAACTTTTAGCAGCACCAAACTAAAAAACCCAATTATAATAAGGTTTGAAATTAAACAAGAAGAAGCACTCAATCTAGCTGGTGGTTTACGAAACTAAACAAGGTTCACTTAGTAATCAACCATTGCGAAACAAGAAACCAAAATCTGCAGTAAGCTAAAGGTGATCTAAACGAGTTCTGCATAAACACCTTCCACCTAAAACTGAATGATTAAGATATATGTATATATATACACATAGTAGAAGCCAGATTACGAAAAATCACGTATCACACTGTAATCCCAACACAGAACTCTCAGATTTCAGAAACGAAAGTGGTTACAACTAATCGCTGTTTCAAAACCCTTAATTAGAAGAAACCCTGAACTCTAAATCGAGAAACTGTAATTGGAAATTAGAAATTTACAAAATTGAAAACTGATCGCTACTTTCGTGAACTTCAAAATGCTTACTGAGTTTGATTAAATCGACGACATTAGCGATAACGAGCCAATGTGACAAGTGTTGGAGCGGAAACAGATACATAGAAAGGATCAGGGAAATAGCTAAGAGAGAAGAAAAAAATACCTTTTTCAATTTCAAAGAGAGACCCAGAGAGCTTGAAAGCGATGGATATCTCCTCTCTCTCTCTCTCTCTCTCTCTCTCTCTTTTTTTCTCTATTCAGAGAGTGAAATGTCAAAGAACGACTTTTTAAGATTTCAAGTTCTTCTAATAAGATTCGAGAAGAGAGCGAGGTAGAAGAAGAATCGTGGTAACCGATCTGGTTTTTAAAAAAAGTTGAACCGGATTTAAAAAACCGGTATATTTAATTTTGTAAAACCGAATTAAACCAACCTATCTCTTATTAGATTTCGTTGCACTCTTCCACGTTGCAGATTCTCATTACGTACGTTAAACCAAAACCATCTATAAAATCTCAAGCTAGCACAAATTTACACAATCGCATCGATCCACATTGTTACACATATTCTTACTTATGATAATATTTTGCGAAGACGAAGCCATAATATAATGCCCGGAAGCAACAACAATATGGAAACTATGTTTTAGGAAACCAAAACAAAAATGCGCCAACTAAAATTTGTTTTTCTTTTTCTTTCTTTCATTCCTAAAACAATAGAATTAAATCAAGAATACAAAAAGAAAAACACACAAAAAAAAAAAAAAATTAATTAATTAACTCAAAGAACAAAAACCACCGCCTTTCATCATTTGTCTAAACTCTTGGTAGTTAACCCTCCCATCACCATCAACATCCACTTGCTTTATCATCTTCTTACATTCATCCAAGGTCTTACCTTGTTTGAGCCCCAAGGAAGACAATACCGCTTTCAATTCATCCACCGTTATAAACCCATCTCCATTCTGATCAAACACATTGAAAGCTTCCTTCATGTCCTCTTCTTCTTCGTCTTCTTCGTCCATTATAGTTTTGTAAAGCTCCCCAAACTCGTCTATATCCACGCACCCGTCACCATTCACGTCGATCTTCTCGATCATCTGAGTCAACTCCTTGTCAGGAATGTATATCCCGAGGCTTCGTAGTGTCTCGCTTAGCTCTTTTCCCGTGATCGTCCCGTCCCCGTTCTTGTCAAACATTTGGAACACGCGTTTTAGCTCTGTCGGATCCATCTCTTTTTTTTCAAATTTTGTATGGCTACGTGTGGAGGAAGAAAAGAGAATGGCCGGTGAGGGCTCCGTGAAGCCGAAAAAGGGTTTCTCCGGAAGATCTTTTACCCTTTCCTCGCTTCTTTGGAGATCGATGAATCCCCCCGACAAGGGCAGGAATTAAGAAATCTAGGTGGGAGTTAAAAGAGTCAAAAGAGACATTAGTTAGCCAAATATAGGGAGGAAGACGGAGATAGAAGATTGTCTTTCTTTGATATTGTTAATCGGTAAAGGGAGAGGACATGTTGGGGGGGGG
>NC_025698.1:2490785-2501351 GCF_000633955.1 Camelina sativa | reverse complement strand
GGGGTTTTAAAAGGATACAACTCTATGACTTTTATGGAATCAAATTAATTTGTTTATAGTATTACTACTACATTCTTAATTTTTGTTTTATGGTGGGAATTTAATTAATTATTTCGTTTTACCAAACAAACAAAAAGCAAGAAACAGTACTACGGGAAAAGTCGAGTCAACTTATCAAATAATATGCAATCTAATCGATTTGTGTACCTTTTGAAGATAGATAACCAAAACAATTGTAACATATTTTGTTTTATTTTTTCTGCAATGTAATGTGCTTTTCTAACAGCGTTCGAGTTATCGGCTACATGTCTCTCTTATGTGTTTAAAAATAATGAACATCTTAAAAAAAAATGCTTAGATACACCTTCAATAACATACTAGGTACCAACCCGCACTATGTGCGAGATAAATTGATTTACATAAATGTTATGAGTAAAAGTATTATTTGAGATTTAAGATTCGTTTGTATAAAACAAAATCTATAAGTAAAGTTTTTTTCGTTTATTCAAATTTGCGTTTATTTTCTGTAAAATACGTTTCACCCATGAAATATTTGAACTTATAAAAAAATTTTAAGGTGGTGTAAAAGTTTTGACGTCTTTTTGTGTTTCTAAAAATAAAATTCACATATTTTATGTTTCACATTATTATCTATATCACTATACCATTAAATAGATAAAACAATATTTTTAAATTAATTGATTTAATTTAAACTAATCCTAAGTTTAAATATGCAATGAGAAAATGATAAAAGTGATAAATAAATGAATATTTTTTTTCTTGTTTTTGAAATGTAATTTACTTTTAATTAGTAAGTAGGTTATGAAAATGATAACTAAATATATTTTCAGATTTAATAGTTGATTAAATCTTTCATTTTTAAAAACTAATAGAAAAAAAACATTGACTTATAATATTTCAATTGCATATTTATGTAAATAAGTATGAAAAATAAAAACATTTATTAAGAAAAGTACAAAAGCTCTGTAAGCGCGACACCTCAACTTTTTTATGAGAATGCTTCTCTATTAATATATAAGAGATGATTCAATTCATCAATTGACTACAGATTTAGGGTAGGTAAGTTATCCAAAAAATAACAAGTACCGTGGATTTATATTCTTGAATCTGATGAGTGAGTTAACAACCAGTTATCATTTAGTAGTAGCAACACATATGATAACTGGTTGGGAGGTAATGAAGAATAATTCAGTTACTCTTAAACGAGACAATTGCAAGAATCATTCTTTTTTTGTTAAAGACATGTTTTGTAAATGGTTGGGAAGTAAGGAGTATGCTCTCCACCACAAGGAGATTGGTTGCACGTTTAGGTCAAAACAAATTTCACTTCATCAGTTTAAACATTTATATTTAGTAATTAGCTAAAAAAACAAATTTATATTTAGTACTAATATATATATATAATTTGATTTAATATTATATCAGAAAAAGACAGCCACAAAAAAAAAACCAAAACCTGACGAAGTGGTGAGCCACTATGGACACTCCACCCCAACATTGCGGCTATGACCAACGAAAGTATCCGAAAAAGATTTCGGCTTTTAAAAAATTGATTTACAGCGAGTCGCATTCGATTTTCATTTTTCAGAATAAGATCTATGATTTTCCCA
The DNA here is from genome assembly GCF_000633955.1 of Camelina sativa. Lineage (NCBI taxonomy): Eukaryota > Viridiplantae > Streptophyta > Magnoliopsida > Brassicales > Brassicaceae > Camelina > Camelina sativa. The sequence continues at coordinate 2,499,720 of NC_025698.1, read as the reverse complement.
AAAAAAAAAAAAAAAAAAAAAGATCTATGGTTTTTGAATAATATTATAAAGTTTGGAAAATTTGTAAAAAGTGCCCACACGCAGGATCGAACTACGGACCTTCAGTTTACAAGACTGACGCTCTACCACTGAGCTATACGGGCCTTTGCGATTTTAACGTCAATTATAAATATATAAATAATATCTGGGATCTATCTACACCTTTCTCGGGACAATTCCCGAAGGCCGAAGGAGACTGCTTTCAATCATCTTATATACTAAACCACTCTCCGAAACCAACCATTGCGGATCCTCTGGTCTCGTCGGCTGCTCTTTGCTTGTAATCGAGGTAGTTATTTGTAACCCTAGATTTTTTTTTGCTTGTAATCCCTAGGTTTGGTACTGAGTCATTTTCCTTATTTGATTCTCCCAGGCCCAGACGATCATCGCATTTCGCATTTCGCATTTCGCGGCTTTACACCCAGTTTCGATATTTTCCTGAGAGTTAATACTTTGATCTCTATACTTCGATTCTTCAATGCTTCGGTTGATTTCGCTATTCATCTGGTTTGATTTTCATCTCTGTATTATAAACCCTAGATTTATTTTTTCGCCTTGAATGTTTCTTTAGGAGTTCTGGTGCTTTGAATTTTACGAATCAACTTGATTATGTTGACGGATGTTGAATCAATTTGGTGCTTCTCTGAGTTTCTAATTCGTTTTTCTAAAAAATTTGGTTTAGTGATGGCTACTCCGGAAGAAGTAGAGTATGACAAGTTTCGAGAGAGAGTTGAGCGTACTGTGTATATAGACGAGCTCACGCCTCTAGCCACAGTCCCCGTTGTTGAATCTGCTGTGAACCAGTTCGGAACGGTCAAGAGTGTCAGCTTCGTTCCAAACTTGTTGGGTCCAAAGGAGCTTCCAATTGGTGTCCTCGTTGAGATGGAGACTAAAGAGATGGCAGAGAATGTTATCGCCACTGTCACTCAGTTGCCTTTCATGGTTGTTGGAATGCCTAGGCTTGTGAGAGCTACTCCTGCTCATCCTGACATGTTTTGTGATCGACCAAAGAAGCCTGGTAGAAAGATCCGTTTTCGCTGGATGAAGCCTAATGATCCTGATTTCGACAAGGCTGTTAAAATGAAGCGGCTTGTTCGTAAACATACCGCTGAAGCTTCTTTTTTGCTCAAGGTGCTTTTTTTTTCTTCTTTCTTTCAGTGGCATGGGATCTGATGCTGTTTGATGAGTATTTTATTCTCTTGTTGTTGAGGACTATGGTGCTTTTGTGAATGTGTTTTCTTGTTTTTTCTGTTTTTTCAGAAACAGCTCGAGGAGGCGGAGAAGCTGTCTAAACAGCAAGCTGAGACGACGCTAACACATCATAAGAAGTATGAGTTGTGTGATAAACTCCTCCACGATGGCGTTGCTCAGAAACTGGCTGAACGTTTCAACATGAAGTATTTTCGTTAGGGAGGCACAACTTTCCTAGAGATGATGGGTGTTTTGCCATTGTATAGGTACCATAAGAAGGTTAAAGAGTCTGATAAGAGTGTAACCAAGTACTAGTAAGTGTCAAATTGTTTGGGGAGTTGCTGAAAAAAAGCAAGGGACTGGTATTTTTCTTAGGATTTTGTTATGGCCACTAGTTTGTGAAGAGTCTATTCTGGTTGAGCTGACTTTGCTTTAGATGCTACGTTTTTAGCCTTTCTAACTCTTAATGAAGAATGTTCCACGCTGCTCATATATGTGTCGTCTACTCCACAGTTTCTACGACGCTTGTTAGCTTTTTCAACTTTGATTTATATGTGAAGCAAGTATAAGCGTGGAATACTTTGTGCTTAAGCGTAGATTAGTTGCAGGGAATTTGGAACCTGTCTCTGTGATGAACTGTTTCTACTTTCCAGAGGACTATAGACAATGTTTGTAGTATATAACCTTGATCTTCTCCTACACCTAATCCTCTAGCGAAACAATAGTTTAAGCTTTGGAGACATATTCTACTCTCTGTTGTGTTTGGTTGTCTACATTCGTAGTTCATAGGCCGGACTAAATTTCTAGAATCGAAGAATTCATGTGAATAAGTGTATGATTTGCACATAGCTAATTAGTTAGAGAACCAGTTGACATATTTGATTGCGAGATACTATAAGATTAAGATAGTCTGATTAGATCTTCTACACCGTTTCTATGTTGGAGTTGGAGCAGAGAGACATTCTAACGAAACCAAAAATTGTGTATAACAGAATTGTAGTTTTCGGTTTGATCATGTAATATTCTCACATGAGCCAAAACAAACCAAAATATACATGTGACTTCCAAGTCTTAAAAGTTCAATCAAAGATAATGATTGCAAAAAAAGAAGAAGAAGATAATAATGATATTTGCAATTCGAGCTACTCATTAAGAAAAGGAACAGTGGTCAAGATGACAAGAATCCTAGACTGATCACATTAAGAAGTGGTGGATCCAGACAGGATTCAGAAGGGGTAGATTGGTAGTTTAAGAGGGTTTCTGGACTGACACTTTCCGACATTAATGGCGGAAAGAGAGAGAGAGAGAACTTTTGAAAGGATTGAATTTTAATAAATTTTAGTATATGAGATTGAAATAAATTAATGATAAAAAGACGAGAGAGAGAGAGAGAAGAGCGATGCCACCTCCTCTGAGCGGTTTGCCTTCTTCTCCCCTCTCAGCTGCCTCTCTGGCTTTTCCCATCTCCCTGGTAATTTTTTTTTCCCCCCTTCATCTCTATCTCTTTTTTTCTTGTTTCTTCTGATTAATTCGAGATTGGATTTCGTAATTTCTCTTAAATTTGATTCCTTTTTTCTCCTCTCTTGGATCGCATCATCCAAATTTCTCACCTTTTGTTTTTTTCTTCTTCTTTTGGCTGGCTTTTCAGGGTGCTGCGGATTGCGATCTCGGTAGCTAGATACTGAGTTTAGGGTTTGCCATCAAATCCTGCTGCTGCTGGGTACAATTCTTTTTCTTTGTTGTTGTTGTTGTTGTTGTCTTCAATGAATGAAGAATTGTTGCTTTCGAAGTTTAGTTTGAAGATATATAATAATATGATATGGGAATGTTGCAGGGGAGGGGGATTTGAGGCGGAGAAGAAAATGGGGGTTATGTCCAGACGGGTTTTACCCGCCTGTGGTAACCTCTGTTTCTTCTGTCCTTCTTTGAGGGCAAGGTCTAGGCATCCCGTTAAACGCTACAAGAAAATGCTCGCTGAAATCTTCCCTCGTAATCAGGTCTCTTCATCTCTTTCATATCTTGTTTCAGAGATTCTAGTTTCTTTTATTGACATGCCATACGGCTACTCTTACACTTGTTGAATGGGTTCCCAATGATACGAGCTTCAACATTATTTTCCCATCTTGTGATTTGGCAGGAAGCTGAGCCAAATGATAGAAAAATTGGCAAGCTTTGTGAGTATGCGTCAAGGAATCCTTTACGAATCCCAAAGGTTTTTGCATTTTTCCCTTTTGAATCTCTTCTTATCATACTTTTCTCCATTTTATTCTCATGTGTCGCTTTCTTCTCCTTTGACAGATTACAGAGTACCTTGAGCAAAAATGTTACAAAGAATTGCGGAATGGAAATATTGGATCAGTTAAAGTTGTCTTATGCATTTATAAGAAACTGCTTTCTTCATGTAAAGAGCAGATGTAAGTCAATAGTTTCTTCAGGATATACGTGGCTCAGCATTATCTGGTTACTTAGAATTAGTATATTATCTTTCGCTTTTGTTAAATTACATCTTCAAAAATAATAATGCTTGAGTTTTCGCTGAAACAATCAACTTTTCTTGTAGGCCTCTATTTTCTTGTAGTTTGCTAAGCATTGTCCGAACTCTTTTGGAGCAAACACGACAGGAAGAAGTTCAGATCTTGGGCTGCAATACCCTTGTTGACTTTATAAGTTTACAGGTACATTTAGCATTTTTTGAGGCATGGTTACATGTCTCTTCGCAAACTACTTTTCCAGCTAGCAGTACATATGGTAACACATTTGTTTAAACACAGACTGAGAATTCCCACATGTTCAACTTAGAAGGTCTAATCCCTAAACTTTGTCAACTTGCTCAAGAAATGGGGGATGATGAAAGATCACTCCAATTACGTTCAGCAGGAATGCAGGCTTTGGCATTCATGGTAATGCTATTCTTTTTCTTTACTTTTCTTTTCTTTGACTGACAGAAAACATGCCCTTTAGATATACATTCCTTACACAAAACATATCCTAAGATTTATGAATATGTGCAACATGTGACGGGGTATTTTATATTTACTTGAGCTTGTAATTTTGATCTGAAAACTGTTAACGGACACCCTTGTTGATGAGTTTTTTTTTGTTCAAGAAAGCATTTTAAGCATGGTGCTAGTCCTTGTTCAGCTAGTCTAGAATTCATTGTCGACCTGTTTAGTTGTACTAGTTAGTTTCACATTAACTGAAATCCTATTTTACCTTTGACCTTCATCCTAGAGCTGCATCTTATGTGGTGCAAAGTCCACACCTGTTTCTACTTGGAGCTTTCGCTACTAATTAATAGTAATTGCTAGGTATCTTTCATTGGTGAGCATTCCCAACTATCAATAGACTTGGATAAGGTGAGTCATCGGACACTTCAACTTCTGCTGGTCATGTTCTATAGATATACTAGTGCTGTTGCGTTGTAGTTAGATTGTGATCCTTTTTTCATCTTGAATTAGATTATTTCTGTGATTCTGGAGAATTATATGGATTTGGAGAAGGGCCAAGAAGACATCAAAGAAGTTGGTCAAATTTCAGAAACGAAGATTCCCAACCTGAGTAAAACGGTTTCCTTCAAACCTAATCCGGTGACTGACTATAAGTTGGAAAACATGTAAAGCTTCTCCGTGAAGATTTATTCACTAGTTTTTACAACCACTGGAAATGCATCATCTATACTATATGTTATTTAATTTATTCATTAAATCCATCCAGGGATATTTCGAAGAGCCCCTCATACTGGTCTATGGTTTGCCTCTGCAATATAGCCAAATTAGCAAAGGAAACTACAACTGTTCGTCGGGTTCTGGAACCGCTTTTGACTGCTTTTGACAGTGGAGATTACTGGAACCCTCAGAAGGGAGTTGCATCTTCTGTTTTATTGTTTCTGCAGTCTCGTCTGGAAGAATCAGGTCAGATGATATATTTAATTTGCTATCTTTCCTGACATTACAGTATACTTCTAACTTGTCTATGTGGTAACGGACTAAAGAAGTATTTATGCAGGAGAGAATGTCATGTGTTGGTATCTTCTTTGATCAAACACTTGGATCATAAAAATGTAATGAAGCAACAAGGTCTTCAGATTAACATGGTTAATGTAGCTACATGCCTTGTGCTACATGCTAAGCAGCAGGCTTCAGGCGCGATGACTGCTGTAATAGCGGACGTGATTAAGCAGTTGCGGAAATGCCTGCAAAATGAAGCTGAATCAGATGTGTCTGCTGATGAAACAAAGCAGAACTCAGACCTCCAGCATGCGTTAGAAAATTGCATGGCAGAGCTCTCAAATAAGGTCAGTTGGATTAGTTTCTGTTCCTTTGAGTTTTGATCTGATCTTACCCACAAATATTGCTTGTATCGTCATGTGTATTATATGGCTTAATACACCAGATATTAAACTTTACAAATTTGTCAACAGTCGAACAAGGCTTCAAGTTTACTCGTTCTTCAAATTATATGATTTGCTTGTATGAAAATATTAGACTGTGGAGGAAAATACACTAGATAAACAGCAGTAGCCTTGTATATTAGGAATCATAACCGTCCTAATTAAATTTGTTCTTACCTAGTCAAGGTGTTAGTAGATAGCCAGTGATTATTAGTTCCATGTTCAGCTGTCAGTATCCATTATGGTGTCATTGCATTTGAAAGTAATGGACTTCTTGTTATGGTGTCAAAACCAATTTGATATGTAGTGTGCTAAGAGCCTAAGACTAATTCAATACCCCATCTTGTATATCACATTAGACTTTCGAAACCATGCAGGTTCTATTATCTTATGTAATAGATTATGTCTTCTTTCAGTATGTGGTTTTGGTCTACCTTGAGTCCTGAAACTCCTTGTGGTAGCCAGTGCAATTTGGTGTAATATTGTTGTTTCCCCTCCCGTCTGCATGTTTATACAAACCCCATATATTTGCTAATTTTTTGTTTTGCTTTTAAGGTTGGGGATGCCGGGCCCATTCTTGATATGTTGGCAGTGGTTCTTGAGACGATATCCACTAATGTCGTGCTTTCTAGAACCACAGCATCAGCCGTTCTCAGAGCTGCAAATATAGTATCCGTGGTCCCAAATGTTTCTTACCACAAGAAAGTAATTGAATATTTTACTGCAACTTTTGTTTTGTATTTGACTACCGGTAGTTATTCTGTTCTAACAGATTTACTTGGCCTGTCCCAGGTATTTCCGGATGCCTTGTTTCACCAACTGCTCCTTGCGATGTCCCATGCAGATTGTAAGACTAGATTCGAGGCACACAATATTTTCTCCGTTGTGCTTCTTCGAAATCTTCGTTTGCCTTGGTCAGATCCACAAAAGGAAACCTCAGAAATTGTTCCTGGCATATTGTCAGTTGATGGAACCTGTACTGTAAGGAACCAGAATATTAGTTTACAGGAGGAAGAGAAAGAAAAAGTTGAGAACTCCTTAAATGGTGAACTGCGTAAAGATGTAAACCACACCAGTCAACAGTTTAGTTGTCAGTCTTTGGATAACTTAATGGATGTAGATGATGGTATAAAGGTATTAATTTTCTAAACCTACGTTTCTTTGCGGCTCCCTCCCACCCTCCAATTATAATAATTATCACTTTCTTATCGATTTGAAAGTATTTACTAAGCTAACTATAGTGAGATTTTATGCTGTTACAGTCATTATGTTCGCTGCGACTGAGTAGTCACCAAGTGAACATGCTTCTTTCATCCATATGGATCCAAGCAACTGCTACCGAGAATGCCCCTGAAAATTTTGAAGCCATGGCCAGCACGTATCAAATCACCTTACTGTTTTCATTGGCAAAGGTTAGTCGATGCATCTTATGTTCAGCGAAAAAAGACAATAAATCGTGTTTACAGCGTACTCTAGCTTTAATGTAATGTATTTAAAGCTCTAGGTATACCATCATACCAAAGGGTGATGGAATGCTGGTATTCTTTCATACTTATGATAATGTAATGTATTTCAAAGTTCTAGATATACCACCATACCTCTGGACATCTTGAGTTTTTCAGATTCAACACTCTGTTTTTGAACCTAGATTTAATGGGAGGGTCTTCTGATTTTGTGAATTTTTCTATGATTCTGTGGTTGCAAAGCAGAGATCAAATCATATGGCTCTGGTGCGGTGTTTTCAGCTGGCATTCTCTCTTCGAAATCTCTCATTGAATCAAGATGGTGAGTTAAAGACTGTGGTTAATGCTTTTCCCGTCCATTAAGAATATTACCTACTTTGTTCGCTAGGATATTACATAGTTCCATTATAGTATGCCATGCCATTTTTGTTGATTTGCGATGTGATTTTGATAGTGGTGAATATTATTAAACATAGTCTCTCGCCTTCATATTGTGAACCTATAAAGATAGGACAATAGGGTGATAAACACACATCTAGTCGGGGATGCAAGGACTTTAACCAAAGGGAATAATAGTTTAGCTTTTTAGTTCGTTTTATACTCCATTATAGTTTAGCTACATATTGTGACAAGATTCTCCGAAAATTAATATATTTTGTTGAAACACTACTTTCATGTTCAGTAAAAGTACCTTAAGTTTTGAAACGCCAATGAGGCGACATCTGAAGTACCTTAAGTTCAACTGTCCTGAACTGCCCATTCTGTTGAGATTATTTCTGACATAGATTTCTGGTATAACTCTGAAGGTGGTATGCAGCTTTCTCGTAGAAGATCTCTATTCACATTTGCATCATATATGCTCATTTTTGGTGCCAAGATTTCCAATATTCTGGAGATAGTTCCAATTGTCAAAGAATCTTTAACTACCCAAATGGTGAGCTTTGTGTATAATAGCATCCGTTTGTTTCCAGTTATCTAAATCTCTTGTTTTTAATTTGTATGTGCAATTCGTCATGTCCTAAATAGGTTGATCCTTATCTTGTGATGGAAGAAGATATCAGACTGCGTGCGGTATGTTCTGGATTTCCACAAGAAGAAGCATATGGATCTGACAAAGATGATAGTGCTGCTCTCAATTCTTCAGTGATTGTCGCAGATGATAGACGTCTGAAGGAAATCGTGATTACTCATTTTACATCGAAATTTCAGACATTATCAGAGGTATCTAGTTTAAAATTATTAAATGGTGTAATTCAAGATAGTCCTGTTATTTAGAACAGAGAGAGTTTTTGACCTTATATTCAACACATCAGAATAACTATGAGTTTAGCTCCTGGTCTTATCAGTCAAAATATTAGCCTGTTACAGTATGTGGTGGGTATATGTAGGCATAGTCAAACAAAATAAAGTAGGATAAACCGCTGGATCATTTCATGCTATAACTTCAGTCGTTTGTTCTGATTTTCTTTTTTTCTGTTTAATGCTCTTAGGAGGAGCAGTCAATTTTGAGAAAGGAAATTCAGTCAGAGTTTTGCCGAGATGATGCACATCCGCTTGGTGGACAATTGTTCACGGATACACCAGGACCTAGTTCTCCTCTTAATCAAATAGAACTTCCAGCTTTTGAAGAGGTAAAATGCTTTTAGGAGAAACTTGCTTTAGGAATCATTCTCATTGCATTTTGATGGATCTTTCAGGTTGAGCTTTCAGAAATAGCGGCATTTGAAGGAATTTCCCCGGGGGCTAGTGGGAGTCAGTCTGGCCACAGAACATCATTGTCCGCAAACACTAACCCAGTAGATGTTCTGAGTGTCAACGAGTTGTTAGAATCGGTAATAGTTGCACTCAATAT
>NC_025698.1:2476099-2490097 GCF_000633955.1 Camelina sativa | reverse complement strand
AATGCTTTTAGGAGAAACTTGCTTTAGGAATCATTCTCATTGCATTTTGATGGATCTTTCAGGTTGAGCTTTCAGAAATAGCGGCATTTGAAGGAATTTCCCCGGGGGCTAGTGGGAGTCAGTCTGGCCACAGAACATCATTGTCCGCAAACACTAACCCAGTAGATGTTCTGAGTGTCAACGAGTTGTTAGAATCGGTAATAGTTGCACTCAATATTTAGTAATAGTTATTATTGGTCTTTGCCATGGCCTCCTTTTTAATGTAATTTTTTTTCATTCATGATGTTTAGGTATCAGAAACTGCTCGGCAAGTTGCAAGTCTCCCTGTTTCCTCCATTCCTGTACCTTATGACCAAATGATGAATCAGTGCGAAGCTCTTGTGACGGGTAAGCAGCAAAAGATGTCTGTGCTTCGAAGTTTCAAACCGGAAGCAACCAAAGCTATAACTTTCTCAGAAGACGAAGAAAAGGAGGAACAATTTCTTCTGAAGGAGGTGAGACTTTGTTCTCTGTTTATATTGACAGTATTAAGTGTTAATGTGTCATCCCATCAACGTCAAATATCAGTTTGGTGTTGATTTTGTTTTTGTTTTGTCGTGTGTTGCAGACAGAAGAAGCTGGTGAAGATGATCAGAAGGCAATGATTGTGGCTGATGTTCAACCTCAAGACCAGCTTGGATTCTTCTCACAGGAAGTTCCACAAAATTCTTTTCGGTTACCGCCTTCCAGCCCTTACGATAAGTTCTTGAAAGCAGCTGGGTGTTGAACCCGGTACATTCTTTAAATCTTGCATATATATATAGACACACACACAGCATAATATATATATATATATTATCACGTGTAAAATCTGCTGCTTGGTATATTCTTAGTCAACCCTTGGCTGTTTCTGGAAGCAACTATGATTGATTCATTCCATTTATCCAATGTGAAAAAGATGTAATAGTAATACTCATCAAGGAAGCAATTGTTTAAATCTGATCGACCTGTTGTTGAAGAGCAGAAGCAGCAAAGAGTCGTGCAGAAACTCGAATTGTCTTTTTGTTTTATTTTGGGTGAATGATCAATTGATTTGAAAGTGTTGTTGATTGTTTCATATGTCTGTGAGCTGCGTGTGTTTTGTTCTATGTGGTCTTCTGGTGGTTTTAGACTGGGTTCAGGTTATTTGGTCAGTCAAAATGTGTGTGGCTGGGTTTGCTCTGAGAATGACAAACTTGGATGGATTGTGTTGATGCCTTTATGTGATAATGGAATAAAATGAGTTGCAAAGTAGTTTTTGATGGTGAATAAATAATTTCGTTGGTCTTTGAGCAGCTTGCATTTCAAGGGGGCACACATCACACACAGGACTGAAGGAAAAGAACGAAGTAGATAATTCCAAAAGACTCTTGTACAAACATGCTTTAATTATAAAAGAAAAAACAGAGTACATGCTGCTTCTTTTGTTCTGCTGGAGTGCTCGAAACGAAATCCAAACGTCATCATATAGCCGTTATAGGGTTGTTCGAAGTTTCTTACGTCTTAAAAGTCAAAAAAATCAAATTGAACAGTCCTATCAATGGATCAATCAAACCACATAAATACTGCAAAGCAATAACTGAGCTAAGAGTGAAACTCCCCATCATACCCTCGAAAGAGAGACACAGTACATAACCTACAATCGAGTGAAGCCCAGATTACAGTAATATTGGCGCCTTTCCGAATTTTCACTATTAACAAAAAAAAATAATAATAATAATAAAAAAAAAAAAAAGACACGAACTTTAGATGATCCATCTTCTTGGGTCTTCTTCTTCTTCTTACTAGAGAGAGAAGAGAGCTGACACATTTCTAAATTTTCCAACTCATCTCTTCTTTCTCATTACCAAAAACGGTAATCTCAGAACAAATCTAGGGTTTCCATTCCCGGTAAAGATCCACACTTTACACTACCATTACTAATAAAAATCTCAACTTTATTTTTTTGCTTCTTCTCCTTCTTTGCTCCTTGAATCTATTCTTAGGACTTAGGGCGTCTTCTTGCTCTGCAATTTCGTCTTTTCGCTTCAATGGAGGAGGTGGATTGCAATTTACCAGTCACGAAGACCACTTCGGAACCCTCAGATGCTTGTACCACTGAGGACGCCATTCGAGCTTTATTCGTTTACTTAGTTGACCCTTTGCTTCCATTCAAATCTTTTGATGTCCCTTCCAAGCTCCTCCGCGAATCTGTCGCCAAACAGGTCATTTCTTAAACTACCTCAAGTCTCTCTAATTAGGTTTTCTCTATTTATAGCTCTAATTAAGACATCAATGCCTTCTCTGTTTTGCGTTGTCGATTCAGGTTCATGCTGTTGTGTTGCTCTACAATTATTACCACAGAAAAGAGAATCCTTCCTCATCTTGAATGTTTGTCTTTTGAGTCGTTCAGTAGCTTAGCTACGGATTTGAGACCTGCTCTGCTGCTGCATTTGAAGGAGGAATCTGGGAGAGATGGTGATTTGGACCATACCGTTTTGCTGGAGAAGGTTATTAAAGATGCGTGTAGTTTATCCATGACCTTAGATGCGTCTTCAGACCTTCTTGTCTTGAACAAGTTCCCCATAAGGACAGTTGCGGTTCTGCTAGTTGACTCAGAGAAGAAGAACTGTTATCTTAAACACAGCTCCATCACACAAGGTGTGTGGTCACTACTTGAAACCCCCATTGAGAAAGACAAAACTGCTATATCAAATCAGAGACAAGAGGTCGTCTTTCAAAAAGTTGCATTTGCTGCTGTTAAGGAGGCCACAGGTTTGTTTGAAAGACTGATCATTTGGGGTTCTATATATGTTAATAGCATTCTTTCTGTATGTTAGTTACTCAACAATTTTGAATCTTTTTCAGGTGTTAATCACAAGGACATTGTGATATTGGAAAGGCATTTGGTATGCTCAATTGAGTGAAGAGAAGACTGCAGTCTGCTTTTACATAATGAAGTGCACTTCACAAGACAAGTTTTCTGGAGAAAATCCCGTCGAAGAAATGCTTACTTGGTAAGTTGATTTGCATCAAAAGGAAATGCCCTAAGCTGCAATAGTTATGACAACTTAAAGGACCTTATATTCAACTAAAGATTGACTCACAAATGTTGGCAAGATGGTCTTTCAGATGTTAATCTTGAACTCACTTTACTTCACATTAGTTGCATGATTGACATTCCTAATCAGCTTCTTTTGCTCTTCTCTATGTAAATAGTATGCAGGGTCCTTTGTTTGAGAAGAGCTTCTCCGAATGGTCTACAAATTCCACAGTGGAATACTTTCATGTTCTTCCGTATGCCAGCCTCATACAAGATTGGTTTTCCAGGTCTCATTGAATCCCTAAGTTGTAATACTTTCATGTTCTTCCCATGTTGTTATTCCTTTCATTACTTTTGAGTTATTTTGGTACATTTTCTTGTTTAGGGGATGAGCAATATAAGTTGATTCTGTTTTTTTTTTAGGCGAGGAGATACTGAGTCTTTGATAGAGAAAGAATCAGAAGCTGTATGTGATGACAGAGAAAGCAATGGCAACGAAGATGCAACCAATGAGTTGGAACTTTCTGACATTTTTGGAAGAGGAGGAAATGCTGCTTCTAGAAGGCGTAATGAAATTAAAGTATGCGCTGGTAATGGTACTTGTATGGTTGTGTTAAGGAAAAATAGTATTACAAAGTAACTTAGGAATTTAAATTGCAGGCCAAAATAGTTGCCGCTCTACTTAGCAATCCTAGAGCTAGAAGGAAAGCTACTCCGGGGATACATAATCGATACTTAAAAGGAAGTATGTAATCTAATGTCCATTTGGAGAATGTAGATAATGAAATGAGCCCTTGTAAAGATAGGTACTCGAATGGAGGGAAAGGTGGTTTAGAGGTAGAGTCTGAATTCTACTACACTAGCAACTAAATATTCTCAGTTCTATCTTCAAGTATCCTTTATCACCCTTTTGTAAAATGCAGGTTGCATCTGATCCAAATGATCACAAAGAAAGAGGTATCCAGAGGAAGAAAGCTGTTACTGACAGACTTAGTAGCATTCTTAAGCTTAATACAGCTCCTGTTTCTGCTCATAACTCTAACCAAAACCTTGAGGAGCTACAGTCGTCTCTTCTTTCTAGAGCTACATCACTATCCGAAACTGCATTGAAAGTTCTTCTTTGCAAGCGAGATAAACTGGTAATAACTGTAGAATTTGATCATAGATATATACACAATACAGCAAAAAAAAAAACTGATTGGTAATAGCATATATCCTTATTTTTTCACTAAGAGCTGCTCTCTTTTTCTCTGCCTGCAGACTCGTCAACAGCGGTATGTAGAAGACGAGATTGCTAAATGCGATAAACGCATCCAGAACATCAAAGGTATGCATATACATGTACATTTCCTTTCTGCCACAGCTTTTGTTTTTATATGAACCTGATGAGTTCTTCTCGTGGGTGTTATTAGGTGATTGGGATCTGCAATTAGAAACAATACTCGAGTGCTGTAACGAGACATACCCGAGCCGCACCCTTCAAGAATCCTCTGACAAGTCAGCATGCCAAAGCAACAAGAGGCTGAAGCTCTGTGAATCTCTTCCTACTACTAAAAGTCTGTGTCAGGTTAGTTTATGGTAACTTTGATCATTTCATGTTCGAAGAAATAAGATTCATTGCCCCTAAATATTGCAGAGGCTCGATGATATCTGTCTCATGAATAACTGGGTACTACCAAACTATCGTGTGTCTCCATCAGATGGTAAAGTTTTGAGATCATATGCCAAATTTGTAGTTTAGCTCCTTTACTCAAAATATTCATGTTGATGTTGTTGCTTTTTCCAAAAAGGTGGGTATGAAGCTGAAGTAAGAATCAAAGGGAATCATGTCGCATATACAGTACATGGAGAGAAAAAGTCTGATGCTGAGGAAGCTAGGGAATCTGCGGCAGCTTGCTTGCTAACTAAGTTACAAAACACAACAGCCAACTTGTCATGACTGAGTGAGATCCAAGAGCAACTCAGAACTCATCATCATGAGTAGAAAAAGTCTGTAGAAAACAATTGCAGAATGCCAAGATTTGTACTAATTCCATTCCTCAAGATACAAAAGGTATTAACTTGATAAGACCGAGCACCAAAACCAGAGTTATGTTATAAAGATTCATCAGTTCATACTTGGACTTTGTAATCAAAATTTGTTCTCACTATCAAACAATCCAAGAAACTGAACATAAGCATACTCATGTCAAAGTATTCGTCCAATCATAGTAGAGAATCAAAAACAGTAAACTTACTAATAATAGAGGAAAGGTGTAAGATCTATCAAATCGTACAAAACCCCTAACAATGATAATAGAACCTCCAAGAAGTTAACTTGACGCAAAGAAGCTATAGAATCGCCTCCAACTTAGATGGCTGTACAAAAGTAGATCAAAGTCTACGGAGACAAGAAGATAAGCAGAAACAGAGAGCATTGGAAGAGGTACTCTGTCTCATTGTGAGGGAGGAACAAGAGCAAAACAGAGGATTCCACGGCATCTGAAAGACCAGAGACTGATGTAGTCGCCGTGTTTGAATCCATTAGCCTTAACGACGTCGTCCCACCCACAAACCAAACTGTAATCCCAGCTTCCGTTCTTCATATCACATTTCTTCAAAATCACACCCCAAATTTTAGTCCTTTGATCCACCAGAAGCGCTCCCACTCCGATATTCTCATCTTTGTTGATGTCTTCTTCTATGATTCTCGATTCTACAGCCGTCAAGAAGTCGTTTCTGATTAAAAGGTTGAATGGTATTGAGAGACGGCTCTTCTTTGGGTTGACATCAGCCACGATCAGAGTCTTCTCACAGATGAGTTTGGGGACTTCTCCGTTCATGTCTCTCATCACCTGAATAAGCCACCTCGTTGTTCTTGAAAAAAGAGCAGCCTTACTACTACGACTCCACTGAGACATCGCATGGCTCATGGAGCTTGTGCTATTAGTTAGGCACGAAGATGGAGACGATTGGAGTAAGCGTGAAGAAGAAGAAGACGCAGAAGCCACAAAGCTTTTCAAAGTTTGGTTGTGAGTATCTTAGCGCAGACCTTATCTTTCTTGGGACAAGATCGAAGAAGCTCTTCTTCTTGCTCTCTTCATCTTCTTCCTCAGAGACAATCTTGGCCTTTCCTTTTCTTTCGCGTTGTTCTTCATCATACACCATAGCCGCTGCATCCGCCAGTACATAGAGGTTCGCCCACATCTTCTTTGTCTCAGCCTCGTCGTTTGTAGTCATTGTGATATCGGAACCCAAACTTGAGTTCAGAGAGCGAGAAGCGTGAGGAAGAAAGATTATTAGAGAGAGAGATAGAGAGATAGAGAGATAGAGAGAATGAGAATATGAGTGAAATAATCGTTGATTAATCACTCTGACTATAGTCTATAGATCTTTTATATTTTCTCTTCTTGAAAGCATTATTTAAAGTGTGTGAGATATACATTACAGGAAACCAAAGGGTATTGATGGATGCAGTGACTAAAGTAGACCACGCACCAAAACCAGATTCATGTTAAAATATACGTCAATTCATACTTAGAGTTTTGACTATAGATCATAAACAACTTAGTTATCAATATTTGCTTTTTGTTTTGTTTTGTTCTTAATTATGTCTCCTCATTAAGAAGCTATTTTAACTTATTTGGAAGAACACAAAGACTTGTTTTCTTTAATTGGAGAAAGATTTAGGGTTTACAATACTTTCCACTATCAATATTCAGATTAGATCAAAGGAACAACTATCAGACGATCACATAAGCATATCTTCATAACAAAGTGTAAGATGGATCAAATCGTATTAAAAAAACCTTAGTTTTGCTAGTTACTTGAACGAAAAACCTCCAGCATCGCTTGAATTTAGAATTTTACAATCAAGTTATGATGACCTCAACAGAAACACAAGAAATAAACTTGCTAGAGAAAAAGAGGAAGAGGAACAAGAACAAGGGCAAAGCAGAGGACTCCACGGCTCCTGAACGACCAAACAACGATGTTGTCGCCGACTTTGAATTCATTAGCATTGACGATGTCGTTCCAACCACAATCCAAACAGTAACCCCAGCTTTTGTTTCCTGAACACGTCGTCATCTCCGACCTCTTTATAACCACACCCCACTTTACAGACCTTGGATCGACGAGAAGCGCTCCCACTTCGATCTTCTCATCGTTGTCCATGTCCATGTCTTCTTCTTCTACGATACTCCTCTCCTCAGGCGTCAAGAAGTCGTTTCTGATTAAACAGTCGAAAGGCATTAAGAAACGGCTCTGATGTGGGTTGAGATCAGTTGCTAACAGAGTCTTCTCAAAGATCAGTGTCGCGTCTTGTGCGTTCATGTCTCTCATCACGTGAACAAGCCACCGCGGCATCTCTCTCCTTGAAAAAGAAGCAACCCTAGGTTTCTTATTGAATCCACGATTAATACCCCACCTCTGTGACAGCCCACATCTCTCGGGGATTGTTCTATCCGTCAAGGGAGAATACGGAGACGATCGGTAAGTAGGGTTTGGTGGTCTTCTCATCATCATAGCCATGTAGTTTTCATAGTTCAAAAAAGAACAAGGCGATGAAGAAGAGGAAGAAGAAGTAGAAGGCCTATAAGAATTTTCAAAGGGCAAAGAAGAACAAGGCGATGAAGAAGAAGCCCCATTAGGGTTTTCAAAGTCTGGTTGTGGGAATCTTAGCGTACGCCTTATCTTTCTTGGAACATGATCGAAGCATCTCTTCTCTTCGCTCTTCTTCTCGCTCTCTTCTTTGCATTCCTTAGAGACGATCACGATCTTGGCTTTTCCTTTTCTTTTGCGTTGTTCTTCATCGTCGGACAACTTAGCCGTCGCGACATCCGCCAACACCGTCGTCTTCTTCTCATCCGCGCGATCATCGTCGTTTGTCATAATTGTGATCGGGAACCCTAACTCGAGATCAAAAAACGAGAATCGTGAGAAAGAAGTAAACTTTAGAGAGAAAGAGAGAACGAGAATATGACTACTGATTGAGAATGAGAGTGTCTTGTTGTGTTATAAGTAATAAATAGTTCTGATGAACTTCTTTTTTTCCTTTTTCCATTCAGGTTAGTAGACCCTTTAATTAATGCAATTCCAATTTCCTTTTTCTTTTTAGTTAATTTTCCCAATTTATATAGTTTTACTTTTTTTTTTTTTTTTACTTTTATACATATCAGTTTAGGCGAAAATTATCAGATTACTGCAGCGAATCGCCTAATTTTGGATTGGGTCAGGCGATTGCTATAGTTAGGCTTATATCCATGAGTTTAGGCCCATTAAAGTGATTCAGTGTAAGCTACCAAAGATATATTAGAAATCTTCGTACACATGTCACATCTGATTGCTATGGTCTATGTGTATGATTTTCAATCGGGAGCTCTATTTGATTTTTGTAAGTGTCTTTGTAATTAGTTTTTTTTTGAATAAACAGAAAAAAGTCGTAATGCGTTGGAACAAAGGTCTTCTGCATTCTGTTTTAACATGAGTAAAAAATTAATTTGTTAGGCTATAGAAACAAACCCCTCTCGTTTAATTTGATTGATCAAACAGAATGTGCCAACATACTAAGACCATCCATGAGTTACGTGAAACCTCGTTTTCAAAATCATACAATCTCTCATATGAACAGAGTATGGTGACCACCATTGAACGAGAAAGCTACAAACGACTTATTTTGTGTTTCAGTGAGCCAACAACATCCAAACTTCCTACCAAAACCCTAAACAAAACCCTAATAGTCCCCCAAAAAAACCCTCTTTTTTACTTATTTACAGAATCAACAACAGAGCTAGTCGGAGGAACAAGTGCAAAACAGAGGATTTCACTGGACCTGAAAGACCAAAGACTGATTTTGTCGCCTTGTTTCAATCCATTAGTCTCAACGACGTTGCTCCATTCACCACGCAACACAAAACTCCAGTAGCTGCTCCCTGAACTAGTCGTCATAAACCATTGTTTGAAACCCACGTTCCACTTTTTCGTTCGTTGATCCACAAGAAACGCTCCCACACACATATTCCCTTCGTTAGTGATGTCGTCGTCATCAATCATTCTGGCCTCGTCAAGCGTCAAGAAATCGTTTTGGATTACGTTATTGATAGGGATTGAGAGACGGTTTTGGCATGGATCAACGTCGTTCAAGTCCAGAGTCTTCTCTATGATTAGTTTCGGATCATGAGTTCCTTCCATGCGACTCATCACCTGAACAAGCCATTCCGGCGGTGTGTTCGTTATCGTTTGCGGAGGGACGTATTCGTAAGTAGTCCTTCTTCTTCTGGGGACGTTACTCAAGATTCTCATCAATATCACGTCTTTATCTTCTGGGACAGTAGTCTTGGGGACAGAAGCAACGTGATGCTCTGTTACGTGAATCTTTGACTGTCGCAAACTCATCTTCTCCTTCTAGGCAGGGTGAGAGAAGTTATATCTATGATGATCCACGAAGTTGCTTTAGCGTAGAGAAGAGGAGCACAAGAGTTGCAAAATCTAAAATAAACGATTTGAGATGGAGAGAGAGCGGTTGAGAAAATGGTGAGAAGAAACACTATCTTGCCGTCACTAAAATATCGTTCATCTTTTGTTTCTTTTATGGCTCTTAAGCCTGTTTTTAGATTCAAAGGTGAAAGTTCGACTTTACAAGAGGATCCTACTGATAAACTACTTTTTGGTCTTGGTCACTTTTCAGTCAAAGAAAAATCCGGATCTTAACAAAAAAAAAACAAGAAAAAACAAAAAAAGAAATCTTTTGCTTCTTTCATTCCTTTTTTTCTTTTTTAGGTGCAAATCTAACCTATCGACCGATCAGAGAAAGTTTAAGCCTCAGAAATTCGCCTCATGCTGAGCGAATTCCGACAAAAATCTCAAAATTGAATGCTTAGGGTTGTTGTCATCATCACGAAGCCCTTTGTCCAAAGTCTCAAGAACACCCTTCATGATTCGGGTGTAAAGCCTCTCCATCTGCGGAATGTTGTACTTGTCAGTGCGCTCCATGAGTAGTACCTTTACGATTTCTATTCGCTTTGATATTTCTTCATCCGGCTTAGCAGAATCGCGGGAACAATCACCACTTACTTCTTCCCCAGGACCCTCCTCTTTTCTTGGCTGCTCGCTTTGGTCTTCTTTATCACCATCTGCTGAAGGAGCTGATGAATTTGAGTTGGTCGCTTCCTGACATGGCATTTCTTGGTCTGAATCTTGGTGTTGTACTCTGTCTGCAGCTGAATCTGTTCATCACAAAGTAAACACACACCACGAGCATTGAGAAGTCTCATTACATTACCAAGAGTTTTTCTACATCTACGAATCCGAGATCACAGGAAGTCGAAAGTTTCAGGGAAAGCAAACCATGGACACTTCACACATAAAACGAGAACCAAATCAGTGATTGCAGTAGCATTACCTGTACAGACAGTATCCACGGTTTTCTTGGGCTTTTTAACACCTTCATAATCTCGATCTAAATTAATCTCTGGCTGCACATTTCGAAGTCGGGCACTGGTTCTAGGAACAGTTCCCATCTGCACAACAGGAGCTAAACCAAGGAGAGATCCACTCAGATCATCTGGTATCTGTGAAGGACCACCTTCAGCGGCAATCTTATCACAATATGTTAGCAGTGCTGGGTCCATCTGTGACAGCATCCCGTGCACCTGAAACATAATGATTACTATGGCTTCAGAGAACAGCTTTTGGAGGATGATAGACTTGCAGCAATTTTTATGGAATATTATTTATGCAGTTTAAGAGACTTGGAAACATACTACATCTCGAAGCTCATTGGCTCGACTGACAATTCTTGCTCCAGCATAATCATCTCCATTGTAAGCCTGGATAAATAACCAAAAAAGTTAAGTCAGCCACCATCAAAACATACTTCATTGGGAAGAGTCTCATTCCTTAGCATAAATTTGGAAACGACATTCTGTTTGAGAAAACAGCTATATTCCCTCAATATATCAAATGAAATGGATAATAAGGACAATGTCGACACCACTCAACTCTAATCCAACACCAATAGGTGGGACTCTCTATCCATAACTTTGCTAATGCAGTGACCATATTTTATGAATTACAAAGGTTCTATCACCATGGAAAAGAGATATGTTGTAAAATAGGCGTGCACCTTGGCATTTCTCACAATGAGATCAACATCTTGCAAGAACGGTGAACATGTTAGATACTGCCCAGAATCGACACGCTGCAGCAGAGTAGCCGTATCCATTGGATTTTGAATTATAGAGCGGTAGTTCGGAGCATCCTCGTCAGTAACTGGGAAGTGAAATGCGCTGAATCTTTTATCATATAGTATCCTGCACAGATAACAAGAGACAATTCAAAACAGGCTTATCTAGAAAACCCAAGATAACTCCCAACATTATAGACTGGGCAAGGCTACCAGATACATTTTGAGAGCTAAAATTTAGTACTGTTATATCAGAAACTGTTCATCACTAGACGTCCAGTTGGCAAAAAGTAAAAGGCCTTCTTAATCTAATTATAAAGACAATAATAAAGCTTCAATATGAACTGCAAGGCTTGTGCCTTCAGTTACAAACATATCATGTGCGCATCCACATTTACCTATTGCAAACATCTCTGAGACACATACGCAATCGTCGAAGGGCATGCTGCTCAGCTTCCACCTTGGCTTTTATTTCTGCGGGTTTTGGACCAGTAGGTTCTTTTGGAACCTTGGGAAGTTCTGGGAGGGATTGTCGTCCATCAGATTTGCCGTTTAAGCCTGAAATGACTGAGAGAGCAGCTTCAATCAAACGGTCAAAGAACAAAGACCTGTCTTCGCTTGATGGTTTGTCCACATTATATCTGAAAGCAAATGTATACAATCTGAGAAACTGAGTAAATAAAACACAAGCCTGAGGACTATATCATGGACAACCAAAAGAATGAACAAAATTAAATCTGTAATGAGTGTTTTAGGAGAGAGTATGCTAAGTTTGGGAATGAGACCAATAAAAAGGCAGTACCATTCCATATAAATTTTCTATTAACTCCCATGTAATTTGCCAAATATATTATATAAGTTCATAACTTAAACTGATCATTACTTGCCTCGTGTTAAGGTTCCTTATGGTGATCAATACCACAATAACCCAAAAAAATTAACTTGATAAACATATACAAGCGGTTAGCAGCTTCATATATTAACTCGAGACTAACATGCATGTTACTGAGATGCAAGCCTTTTGACACTGAAGAAATGACCAGCTTGCAGAACAAGCTCGCACAGTATACTATTATACTGAGAACCTACTCAAAAACTTGTTGGCTCATAACCAAAGAAAGTCACCTACCAGCTTTATAGGAAAACAAATTTAAGCTAGTAACAAAGCTGCAGCATGGTACTGGACAGAGTGATTCCAAGTAGAGCATAAACTTACACAGATCTATTGTCAAATACTGACTGCTCTTCCATGTCAGATAATTCGCCATAAGATGTAGCAAGTAATAATATGGGTAGATTTGATGGCAATTCTTCTAACAAAGTCAGGAATACAGCCCTAAGCTGTTCATGAGCCTGCAGTCATCAGTAACACGATTAGATTGGCAATCTAAAACTCAAGGCAGTTCCAGCTACAACCTATAGGACCACCTAATATATTATATTAAGCAAAGATGCAAACGATCTCCAAAAGTAACTGCAGCGAAGTGAATTGGCATAAAAAAGACACTTACATTTTCCCACCAATTATTAAACATCGGTATGTAAAGTATTGAAGGTGTCGTTCTCCTAGCTTCACTAAATATATGTACTAGCGCCTCCTCCGGGGTCTTTGCTCCAGGATCGGAAAGGAGAGATGGAAGTCCCAGAGAATGAATAGGAAATTTTTCTAGCTCATGTAAAATTGCAGGCCCAAGATGATCCTGTTAGGCTAACACGTAACTGAACTGAGGTCATATTTTATAATAATAAAGCCTTCTGATATAATCACAAGAAACGAAAAGCAATTACCAGTCCAACTCCTTCACCACCAAGCAGCAGAAGTCGAGGACGATAAACAAGAGGAATAGCAGATCCAAATGAAAGAATTGACAGCTTTGTCAACTCTGACGACGTGGCTGATGAGGGAAAAATATCTGATATTAAGCTCATGGATTCAAGGAGGTGTCGATGTAAACATGGCAATACAACCGGAGAGAGTGGTCTGGATTGCACAACAGACCCTCTATGGGCAGCAGGAGTAATAGCTGACATTGCCTCTACAAAGTGGCTCTTCTCAACCTTAACCAACCCAACATCTATGGCAAATTTATCATCACTTGTATAAACTTGTGGATATTTTTCACGAAAAGCACGAATGGCAGCTTCAGTGCACAAAGCTTTTAGATCAGCACCACAATATCCTACACAAGTAGCTGCCAGCTCTTCTTTAAGCTCCCTGGTAGGTGGATCCTTCCATTTACGAGTGTGAATATCCAATATCTCTGCTCGAGCTTCGCAGCCTGGTAAAGAAAAATTGAACTCCCTATCGAATCTGCCAGGGCGGCGTAGCGCTCCATCTATTGCATCTACCCTGTTTGTTGCTCCAATGAGAACAACTTGACCACGAGAATCAAGGCCATCCATCAGCGCCAGCAAAGTTGAAACAATAGAATTATGTATTTGTTCTTGTTTGCTAGATCTTACAGGAGCAAGACCATCAATTTCATCAAAAAAGATTATGGAAGGCTGATTTCGCTGAGCCTCCTCAAAGAGTAGCTTTAGTTGTCTCTCAGCCTCACCAACCCACTTGCTAAGAACATCAGCACCCTTTCGCATATAAAAGCTAACTTTCTGTCCAGCTTTTGAAGCAGCACATGCTAATGCTCGAGCAATCAGCGTTTTACCAGTGCCTGGAGGACCACATAGCAATACACCTCTGGGAGGAGTAATACTATAACTTGCAAAGAACTCTGGATACAGCAACGGAAAGAAAACCATTTCCTTCAAATCATTAATGTATTCAGATAGTCCACCA
>NC_025698.1:2469613-2474951 GCF_000633955.1 Camelina sativa | reverse complement strand
TCATCTGTTCTTGTAAAGCGATGGCGTTTGTGAGGCCGAGACCCACCTCTCCTAGCATCTCTTCCAACCCTTGTGCCCATGCCTTGATGCAACACTCTCCGCGGAGATCTAGGTTGTTGTTGCTTGTTAATTCCTTCTGTAGGCATCCTCCGCACTTCAGCACGGTTTCGCAGATCATATCTCTTCCTTCCCTCCTGCTCTTCATCACCCTCCTCATCATCATCACCATCTTCTTCTTCCTCATCTTCGCCATCACCCTCATCTTCTCCATTACCCTCGTTTTCAACTTCAACCTCATCTTCACCATCATCTACATCATGATCATCTAATTCATTCCCATTCTCGGTTTCATCCTGGCCATCTTTCTCCTCTGATGTATCTTGATCAGCGCCGGATTCTGTTTTCAGTCGTTTGTTAGCAATTGTTTTTGAACGACGAGGACGGAGACCTTCACGCCGTGGTGCCAATTCAGTTTCCATGCCCTTTCTACTTTTTGAAGTTGAGAATTTTTTATTAACTCGATTCCTCAAAGTTCGATATGCTGGACTCTGAAAAAGATCAAAACCCCATTTTCAACAGGCATACCAGTAGCACAGTACTAGTATAATAGCTTTACTTTACTAAGAAGAGCCAGTTTTAAGAGGGAAATATCCTAACCATCATATCTTCATCCTCTGCTCCAGAACTATCCGTATAGTCCTCAAGATTTACAGAAATTCTTCTCTTCCTTGTGGAACGCCGGAGGTCGGATGCAATTGGCTGTACGTCATTAGCAATGTTATCAGCATTCTGCTTGAATCAGAGTAAAGATAAACGGTATGCATTACAAAGCAAAGGATTGACCAGACGACTTGTCATGTTGTTCCCCTGATACCTCCGCAGACACAATATTTAGCCAGTAAAAATACAAAAATGGAGACAAGAACAAGAAACCGATGATCAAATCGATCCACTAACCAAAAATATACTGATGGATGAAACTATAAAAAGAGAAAGAGATAGACCAGGATGAATTTCCAGATATTATATCACTGATGCAATAAGATAGGAAGAACCATGTAATGCTTACCGTGGCATTGGATGCCCTTGCTGGACGGTTCCCTTTGTGCAGCATCTTTGCGATCTGGGAGGCTGCCGTTCTTGTCTTGGTTTTTCTTTTCCTATTATGTAACGAATTTGGTGAGTAAAAATAGTATGAGCGACCAAACGATTTGGGCCTCCTCCTAAGCCTATCACTGCTTCTAACTGGCTGAGTAACTGACCCATCTCCTTGGCTAGATCGCTTGGGATGCATGGAGAAATGCTACCTCTGATGAGTATCTCCTTCCATAAACTACTAACCCAAAATAACAGAAGAAAACAGTTATAGCAAATAACAATTTCAGATTGCACTTTCAATTAAAATAAAATATTAACACATGAGACGTTTCTGACAGGTCTGTAATCTAAAAGGTATCACACATGTAGATTAGAAACACTCGTATACTAGAAGAATTGCAGAAGAACAAAAAAAACAGTTTCCACACATCAAAATAATCCCAGAAGGAACAAAACTAACATTCACTCACAGCCACACTCAATCTCGTTACCCCAACTCCTAATCTCAAAACCCCAGAAGAGGGAGCCACTAAACCCCCGACTGAAACAAAGCAAAATCATGAACCAAACCCTAGAAACCGAAGCTGTAAATGATCAGTTCAATCAAATCAACGGTTACAGTGCATAAAATACGAACAGATTCTTGCTAATCAAGAGCCAAACCGAGTATTTATCCGATTGCATTAGCCAAAATACAACTCGGCGAGACAATCAACTGAGAAATGAAGCGGAGATAATGCGAAATCGAGCAAGCGTAAAGAGAGAGATGGTAACATAAAGACGACGGAGAAACCTGAAGATTGCAGAAGGTGAAAAGACAGAAAGATCGAAAGTGTCAGTGGAGACTGCAGAATTTGCAGGTCCGTCTTCGTTGCTCTTCTCCCTCTTTTTTTTTTTTTTTCCGGCTGCTGCTTTAATAAAATTTTGTAACCCACTCTTTTGTTTGGACGTTAGTATATCTCTATCCCTACCTCTACTAGTTCAAAAATTTTCTGCAGTTACTCCCCCGAATATGTTATATATCATATATGAACCCCACAACTTTGTTAAACACCTAATTTCAAAATAATTTTTTATGACCTTTGAACATGGAATATTATTTAATTTTGGGTTGACCAAGAAAAGAAAAGAATAACAGCTAATTTCTATGTATAGGAATTACATGGTATAGAAGATAACTCCAAATCACTTGCTTGTTATGGTAAAACATTGGAAGGTTTTTGAATTATCTTCAAAGCTATTTTTCTTATCAATCAATCAAAAGTATACTTGCCCAAGTGTCTTTCTTTCATAATGGCAAGTTTTCAGTCTAGATAAGTTATACACAAGTGGGATGCTCTTGCATTCCCCATAAAACTATACAATTTCTTGGGGACAGCTTAACTTTTACCGAGGACTAAATCACAATATGGGTTAAAATTGATCTAGCAGGAGAATCCAGAACCAAAGCTACTAATGTTTCTTGCTCTTGATAGGTTTCTTCAATTTGGATAATGCGTTTGGGGTCTCCTTGAAGGCAGAAGGGCATAGCTCAGTGATATTACAAGTTCCACATCGTGGTCTTAGCGGTGTGCATATCGTTTGTCCGAAACCTACCTGTGTTTAGATTTCAGACAACAAAAAACAGAGAGGATGAAGTTTAAGTGGGGTTATACATGTTTCAACTTTCAACCATTTCTATGGCTGACATTTGAACATGTTCTTATTAATCATAAGTAGATTGTTTTATGTGTGGACATGCATCTTTAAGTTAGAATCTCCAAGGATGACGTACCAACAGAAAGTTAATAGCGACCCATTCTTCTTTTGGAAGCCATTGTTGCAGAGCTACTCTAGTTTCCTCGGGGGAAGAGGTTTTCTGGTCAAGAACAACANTGGATGATGCGCTTGGGGTCTCCTTGAAGGCGGAAGGGCAAAGCTCAGTGATACTACAGGTTCCACATCGTGGTCTTAGCGGTGTGCATATCGTTTGTCCGAAACCTACCTGTGTTTAGATTTTCAGACAACAAAAACAGAGAGGACGAAGATTAAGTGGGGTTATACAGGTTTCAACCATTTCTATGGCTGACATTTGAATTTGTTTCATATTAATCATAAGTAGATTGTTTTATGTGTGGACATGCATCTTTAAGTTAGAATCTCCAAGGATGACGTACCAACAGAAAGTTAATAGCGACCCATTCTTCTTTTGGAAGCCATTGTTGCAGAGCTACTCTAGTTTCCTCGGGGGAAGAGGTTTTCTGGTCAAGAACAACAAATTAGAGATAGGTGACAAAGAGAAGACGAGCAAACAGAAGATGAGGCAAAATTTCTATCAATCTCATATATATTTAACATAAGCCTGAGGTTAGAGAAGCACCTGTTTCGTTCCTGGTTTAGACACCCAACCAAGTCTATTGCAAATACGATGCACATGTGTGTCTACACATATTCCTTGAACATCATTCCAGGCTACGTGCAAAACCTATCACAGGACAACAAAAGAAACCTTTTAAGAACTATGGAAGCATGTATCTCTCTTACAAAAGTACTATGGGCTACTTTTACCAGATGAGCAATCTTAGGACCAACTCCTGGAAGTGAGAGTAGTTCTTCCAAAGTGCTTGGAATGTCACCGTCATATTTAGTTAGACAAATTTTTGCAACTTTCTTCACATGAGTAGCTTTTCTAGTATAGAATCCGACCTAAGAGTAAAGGGCAAACAGTAAGTTTCCATATCGAAATAAAAATGACAACAATGGCTTCCATTTATAGTTTCTCATTCCTCTCCTTTTCATTTCTCAAATACTTCTCATGATAAAAATATGGCAGTATGGTAATGTGCGAGTAAATGAGGCCTTCAACTACATGAAGTAAGATAACTAAATGGATAATAATACCGGATAGATCAACTCCTTAATGGTTGATTCATCCGCTTTGTCAATGGCTTCGGGAGTGAGAAGGCCATTCTGAAGAAGACGGTCTACTGCCGCTGCATATTAAGAAGTGTTTGGATATAATATCAGGTAACTTGGAGACCCAGATGATATCAGAGATACTGCAATGGTGAAAGTAAGTAAGCGTTCTTTCAACATGGGATGAGTAATTCAAATCTCACCAGTAGTTACGTGATCTTTAGTCTGACTTGAAAGAAGTGTTCCTATAAGCACATAGAATCGCCTTTCCTAGAAATAGGATGAGATCAGGTCAAAAGCGAAAACAAGACGGGCAATTTGATCTCTCTACTTTTAAACATAATTTAAAAATTTATGAAATGTGAAAACAACAAAGGCCGCAAGAATCAAGGATAAGAGAATGTCCTAATCGTAAGCTAGCATTTGTTACCAGTATACTTCCACCTAAAGCCAACAGGCACAAACTCAAAGATACCACAATTCCCATATAGAGTAAGATCTTCTTACCTTAGGAGGTAAAAAGCTTCCGGTTCTATCACGTTCAACAATGTCAACCGGTGCTTCTTCAGAAGATGTCATTTTTCGAATAGCCTCGATCACCTTTTCCCAGTCATCAGGTGGTTTGCCTAAATAAACATTCTATCTTAGGGACATCACATTCTCCATAAAGAATAAATGTACCCGAAATGCGACTAAGAAGATTAGAGTGTATCGTGAAAGAGAAAACCTGATGTTTTGATGGAAGACGAAGAAGTGCTAGCTTCAGTTGATTTTATGTATGAGTTTAGTATTGACGTCCCTGCAAAACAAAAATTCATACAAGAAATGATGCAATGAGTTGAAGGGTTACTAAAACAAACAAAATGTAACCATAGAGAGATAGTGAGACTTACGAGATGAAGCAGATCCATCATTAGTCTTATTGTAAGGAGAGTCTTCTATATCAGGTAATGCAAACGTATCCTGCATCATTTTACATAATAAACATCTCTTCTTTTAGAGTATAGAGTAAAGTGAAAGGAACAATCATAAAAACGAAAACTCTTTATCTAAGAAATATGATTTGGTTAAGAATCACTATCATACTCGAAGCAGAATTGTGAAATTACAATTACTTTACGGGCAGAATTGATTCCTCTGGTGGAGTCTTTCTCCAAGGGCTCCAAATCTTCCTCCTTTAGCCTTTTCTTCCTTGAAGAAGCTCGGAGACCTGAAGTGGAATCATCGGAGCGAGGATTTAGAGATTCTGCGGAGATGCATCGAGTAGATGAGTAACTTCGGCGATTCATAGCGTTTAAAACACGACCGGCGATTGAAATTTTTGATGCGGCTCCGCTGATGAGAA
>NC_025698.1:2460226-2469216 GCF_000633955.1 Camelina sativa | reverse complement strand
GTAATTCAATATTAGCAAAACTGATTTTTTTTTTTTTTTTTTTTTTTTTTTTTTTGTGTGTTTCATCCAATTTCAGATTGAAAAAAATATTAATAATTTTGAAATTTTTGTTTATCGATTTACGAAAATTATTTTTTTTGACATTATTTGTTTTTTAACTACAGTAGTACATTATTTACTTATTAAATAGGTTTAATCGGTTATGGATATGGTTTCTCAGTCAGTAGGTGCATTTGTTTTCTTGTGATGGAATTTGTTGATTAATTCAATCGTTCAAGTGTTTTATATTTCTGGAGCCGTTGTTCTAATTTTGCTTGCATATCATAGCTCTATCATCTCACAGATCTTGTGTTGCGTGTGAAGATTGAAGTCGTTAGCAGAGGTAAGTGACTCTGTTTTGAGGTAGGTAGGTTGTGTTCTGAAAAGATAGGTGGAGATGCTTGAGAGAGGTTTGATAATTTTGAGATATATAGATAGGCTTCTAGGATTCGACCCCTCAAAAGAAAAAGGTTAACTGTAGGTATAATCTTTTATGCTGAGATGATGATGATCAAGAGCAATTCATAGTAGCTTTCTTCTCCATATAGCATTTTGAATCATATCTTGTGAAATGATGGATGTGATCACAGAAAGGTGAAGAGATGCAACAGTATGTAGAAAAGTGTCTGGCTGATAGACGTGTTAGGGATGCTAGGCGTGCTAAGAGACAAGCAGCTCGCAATCGCAGATATGCCCGAAGAACCAGCGAATCTGGTCAAGCAAAACTACAGTTGGAGGCACGCAGCAGAAAATCTGACGGAGCAACTTTAGAGGCTGGTTCGGATATAGGGATCAGAGGACCAATAGCAGATGTGGTGGAGCAACTTAGGAGGGAACTATCGGAATATTGCGAGGCACTCGGCTCTAGCCGGAAGAGGCGGCCCCATAAATATTATCGGAAGGGGTCATCATTTTCTTTTAAAAAAATTGTATTTTGAAAATAGGATATGTCTGTCTACACGTGCTGAAGCACTGGCAAATTGGAACATTTTGTCATTAATATGGTTTCTTGTTTGGTCTGATTTAGTTACTCTGTCCGGAAGAGAAGTTAGAGCGCAATCTCATGAACATATATATATTCCTCCAAAATGCTCTCATACAATCAAAGTCAGGGTTGTATTCTTTTAGCCTGCAGTTCTACTCAATGATAATCTATGGTGGTTTCAAAGAGAATCATCGAACAGGAAAGTGTCAGAGTTAAATTCTGAGTCTATACCCTCTCTACCCTTGAACTCCCCTAGCCCCACTGCCTTCTCTCTTGAGAAATCATTCATCAATGCAAAATCGTCTTCCAGCATAGTCTTGCTTCTGCGGTTTATGAGCTTTATCTCCACTTTGGCTTTCTCTGCTGCTATCACTCCTTCAGCTACTTCAATAGGTACAACCTTTGAACATGTTTTGCTCGATTTTCTCAACCTTGATGGCAAACTTTTGTTCCTCTTCACGCAGTTCCTGATTGGCTCCTTCTTGATGCTGTCATTTTTCTTGTTGCTGCTATTGCTGGTACTTCTTTTGAGTTCTGGAATCTTGGATGCGTTGGTTATAGGTCCACTGAACACAAGCTTTCTCTTACTACCATCTTTAAGATCTAGTTTTCTTGCTTGGAGAAGTTGTGCTCTCATGGATCTCGGAGAGCTACCTGCAGCTGAAACTTTGGCATTCAATAACTTCTTTCTCCGAGGGGACATTGAGAAATGCTTCAAGATATCCTCAGGTTTCCAGTCAAATCTCTGTTCATATGGCCAGAAAAGCGGCTCATCAACATTACTACTGTTCTTAGAATCTACACTCTCTACACTTTTCTCATCCAAACTTTTCTCATGAGCCAAAGAAGTTGCTGTGTGATCATTCGGACCAGATGGCAAATCAGAGGAGATTGTCAGAGCAGGAGAAGAATTCCCTGTATCAATTTTTGTACCTGAAGATGGTGAAAAGCTAACTTTCTTTCCATGTGAACTCCGAGTAGAAGAATCATAAAGAACGCTGAGATTTGGAGCAGAACTAGATGAATCTTTCTTCTGAACGTTCTCTGCATTGTCTTTAGTGCTCCTCGGGATCCTGGGACGGTCTTTAGTGGAACGTACTTCTTGATGATTCAGAGAGAGGGAAGATTTGGCAAGGTTTGATAACCAAGAGACTACACTCTCATCAACCGAGAAACGGAATGAAACAGATAATCTCCGTTCCTCAAGAAGAGAAGTAGGAGATCCACAATCTGAAGATAACCAAACTGAATCACTATCATCAAAGCTTCTCCATTTTCCAAACTTCATATTCGTCCCACCACCACGATCATCAATCTTTTCCCTTCTTGGTTGTGGTGTTAGACCACCTGATGGTTTGATCCTTGTTTTGTTTGTGACATCTGAAGTCTTCTTCGTTGCAGGTGGCCTCATGGATTCAAAGTTTGTAGAACCTGTTGATTTCGATCTTGGAAGCAACTTCGGTTCACCTGTTGCATTCTTCTTCTTCCTCATGGAGAAAGATGAAGCCACTCTCTTCACAAAACCCTTAGATCCATCTTTATCATTTGTGAAAGCCATTAAAGTGCCCAATCACTTTCTGTAAAACTTAGCCTGAAAAAACAAACAAACAAGATGTATCAGTAACAAGTATTGAGATTATAGGTTGAGGAGTACATGTCGCATTCAATTATAACGTAGATGAAGATAATGACACACAAACCACTAACTTATTGGAGAATTTGAAGGAGTCAACACAAATAAGCTTCAAAGAAAATCAAAACAAATAGTTGACTATTGCATTAGATAGAGAAGATATGTGTTTCGCGCGTTCTTACGAAGGCAATAATAATAATTTAAGTTGCACAGAAGGTTTCGCTTTGACCTCTGTAGTGGGTGCATTGACCAATGTCAGGCTGACATGCCAGCGTCTTGCAAAAGAGCCAAATTTCGCTTTCTTATGACAATGTATGTATTACTGCTATTCTCATCCTACTGTGACCTTGATCTCAGTGCTCACCAATATTTACTATTGTAGTCTGTAAAGATGACTCAATGCTTGTTATAGAAAATTAACCCCAAAAAATAACAGGTTTTTAACTTTTTTTTAGGTGTTCTGGATTCAATATTACAGGCAATTAATGTAAATATCATAGTAGGTGTGAGAAAGACAAACAAGTAACAACACAAAGGAGGTACCATTTGCTCTTCACCTCGAGAATAATTTTCAGACAAGAGACTTCAGTTTGGTTTGCAGTCATTGCACTAGCAGGGCAAAAGGCAAAAGCCAAAGTAACAATGTGCAGAGTTCTTTTATACTATACAATATTTAGGGCAAGTAAAATCTATCATGAACCCTTAATTCAGAGAGAGACAATTTCACTTGTGCGTGCTTGTCCCTTAACAGCCTTAAATCTCAAGAACCTCAAGAAGAGTCTACTCAAAAGTATTGTAAACCTCAAATCTTCCCAGAAATCTAGACCTTAGTGAGGTGGCATCACACAAGCGAGAGACTGCGTGACGTAACTGAAACCTGGGAGATCTCAGTTGTCATCTGGGTTTCTGCTGGACCCGCCATTTTTGGAGCTTCCTTTACCTTTTCCACCGCCTTTTGTCTTGCTAGAAGATTTAGAGTTTGTTGATTTGCTGCTAGCAGCTTGTGCATCCACATCAGCAAGACCATTCTCCAGAGCTTTCACCAGATTTTCAAAGTAGGTTTTTGTTATGCTGTTCATACAGATAGAAGCCATTGGGGTTAGCATTCCATATGGTTGTTCAAAGTCTCAACTAGTTCAGCTAAACCTACATTTCTACAACATAATCTGACTGTAGATGCAACAATCGATCCGAATATAGCAAAACCTAACGACTATATAGACTCATTTTAAAGTCCACACGGATTCTATATTGATCTGTCTGAAAAGCT
This sequence comes from Camelina sativa, assembly GCF_000633955.1. NCBI lineage: Eukaryota > Viridiplantae > Streptophyta > Magnoliopsida > Brassicales > Brassicaceae > Camelina > Camelina sativa. The sequence continues at coordinate 2,465,289 of NC_025698.1, read as the reverse complement.
GATGTCTTCTCTTGTTCTGTACTAAACAGCTGGATAAATGTAAACAAGACCATTACCTGGTTAGACCAGTTAATTTTGTCCGGAATTGATTGAACTCATTTGTAGGGCCATCAGCATTTTGAAACACCTCTAATTCCTTCTCTACGCATTGGTGGAGCTTCTCCAAACCTGACTCAGCCTCCCCTGATCAGATCAACAAGAGAAACTTCAACTTCAAGGGTTCACTGACACAACTTACTGTTCCAGAAAATCTACAGATGAGAGTTCTGACCTTGCAAATACTCAAAAAATTGCTTCTTAGAATTATCTGATAGATAGTATCCATATGCATACGTCCATTTCAGTACCCGTCTGCATTCAATGATCTGCAAAAGTATAACATATATGAGGGAACATTCAGAGAGATGTTGTAGATAAATCTTATTTCTCTGAAAATTTTAGCTGTTTACCTGGAGCCACGCTTCTGGAATAAACTTGAGCTGAGATTCTGGTGTGCACTGTATGTCACTAAGCTTCCCAAGCTAGCAGAAAGATGAGAAAAGTTTGACATCAGCATGTGACTATGTGAGAAACTGCCAAAAACATTACGCTCAAAATCCTATCTAAGCACCAGAGATGCAAATCAAAATAACACAAAGTAACAACAATGCAGTCTCTACTTAGTTTGGATACAATTTGGTGTTACAAATAAAAGCAATGGGAATAGCTAAAGAAGAATTAACTATCATTCGGTAGATAAAAGATCAAGAAGATAAAAGTATATNATTGCTTCTTAGAATTATCTGATAGATAGTATCCATATGCATACGTCCATTTCAGTACCCGTCTGCATTCAATGATCTGCAAAAGTATAACATATATGAGGGAACATTCAGAGAGATGTTGTAGATAAATCTTATTTCTCTGAAAATTTTAGCTGTTTACCTGGAGCCACGCTTCTGGAATAAACTTGAGCTGAGATTCTGGTGTGCACTGTATGTCACTAAGCTTCCCAAGCTAGCAGAAAGATGAGAAAAGTTTGACATCAGCATGTGACTATGTGAGAAACTGCCAAAAACATTACGCTCAAAATCCTATCTAAGCACCAGAGATGCAAATCAAAATAACACAAAGTAACAACAATGCAGTCTCTACTTAGTTTGGATACAATTTGGTGTTACAAATAAAAGCAATGGGAATAGCTAAAGAAGAATTAACTATCATTCGGTAGATAAAAGATCAAGAAGATAAAAGTATATAACTGAAAATAAGATTCGTAATTCTTACCTTCTCTGATTGCATTTTCTGCAGATCCCCCATAGCTTTTTGCCTCGACTGTCAAGTCACTCAAAAAAGTAAATATATATAATATGGAAAAGACACAAATGACATAAGAAATCGAATAGAAATTGAGCATACCAGTTGATTGCTTGCCCAGCGTTCATAGTAATGAGTGTACCTCTCTAGCGAATTTTTTGCCATTTCTCGCCTCTTCTCAGCCTCATCATACTAAAACAGGAAAAGTTTAATAGATATCAACAAAACAATATTGACAACCATCAGCTCAATTGATTGCAGAAAAACCCACCACAGATGATCAAATAAGTACGAGGTCTTACCAAANTGTATGTCACTAAGCTTCCCAAGCTAGCAGAAAGATGAGAAAAGTTTGACATCAGCATGTGACTATGTGAGAAACTGCCAAAAACATTACGCTCAAAATCCTATCTAAGCACCAGAGATGCAAATCAAAATAACACAAAGTAACAACAATGCAGTCTCTACTTAGTTTGGATACAATTTGGTGTTACAAATAAAAGCAATGGGAATAGCTAAAGAAGAATTAACTATCATTCGGTAGATAAAAGATCAAGAAGATAAAAGTATATAACTGAAAATAAGATTCGTAATTCTTACCTTCTCTGATTGCATTTTCTGCAGATCCCCCATAGCTTTTTGCCTCGACTGTCAAGTCACTCAAAAAAGTAAATATATATAATATGGAAAAGACACAAATGACATAAGAAATCGAATAGAAATTGAGCATACCAGTTGATTGCTTGCCCAGCGTTCATAGTAATGAGTGTACCTCTCTAGCGAATTTTTTGCCATTTCTCGCCTCTTCTCAGCCTCATCATACTAAAACAGGAAAAGTTTAATAGATATCAACAAAACAATATTGACAACCATCAGCTCAATTGATTGCAGAAAAACCCACCACAGATGATCAAATAAGTACGAGGTCTTACCAAACCTTCTTGCTTAGCCGCCTCATACCGGTTGCAGGCATAAAAACCACCAGTTCTTTCCCCGTGCTCTGTCCATGCGTTAAGGCAAAGCCTAAAGATTCAAACAAAGATATACTCATTAGCACCTCTTTCATTTCTATCACAAGATTAAATCCTAAGATGACAGTAACAAGTTTGCAGTCCAACATTGCGGAGAAAGAGTAACAACCAAACTAAGACGCCTTCAGAGATGGGGACAAAGCATTACCAACAAAACTCATATTTACAAGGCGGTGTGCATGTCATGTGCATACAGCCATGATTCTTTTCAATTGGCCGCTTACACTTTGGACAAGGCTTTGAATTGGCAAGTATCCTGGGATGACGAGGCAAAATAAGATTAGCAAGTAGTAAAAATGTAAAATGAGTTGGAAAATGCATGAAAAATGTCATAGCTACAGTAGTTTCCAAAAATATTTCTTCAGCGAGGTATATGGTAGTAATAACCAGAAGATGAGGGAGTATGAATATGAATAAAAGGAGCGTATACCAATTCATATTTTCAGATTCAGCGCTGTTCTTTAGTATCCATTTTGCAACTGTGCCACAATCCACAGGACGGTGAGCCTCTTCAGTGCACTGGAATTGCAGATTTATCACAGTTCCAAAATGACTATATAATCAAAAGAAGGAAGATTAAGAGGGCTTTGAGTCCAAGTACTTACATTCCAGCAAAAGCTATGCGAACAAAAGCACAAAACATCATAACTTCCAGACCCGGCAGAAAAATCAATTGCATGCTCACATCCTGGGGCAGGACACCACTTCATCTGAAGCAGAAAGAAATAGGAGCAACATTAAAACTAGACAAGCGCCATATCATACACACAAATATAAGTGACAAAGTACTATAGTTTTTGCTCAAAGCAAATGCATTGAAATAAGTTGGGATAACTGTGATCTGATTCAATTAAAAACTGGAAGCCATTCCATACAAGATTAAGAATAGGAAAAATTAGGTAAATCTGGGAGCAGAGAGGATCTTCTATCAGTACTAGTATATACTAAATAGGTAGCTTTATTTACAATTGTAATAGCCACTTCACGGCAGTGAGAAGTAAAAGCTTCCTATAAACTGAAGTCAATTAAAGCATCATAGGAAAGGCACGAAGATAAACAATGACTTCATAGACAGATAGAGAGAACTCGCAAGAGCATCAAGTACTCTCTGCTCCTTACGTAAAGAAACGCAGTCTGATATATGTTATCTTGGAAGCCTTACCTTTCTGTTGTCTTCAACATAGGATCGAAGAAAGTATCTATAATACCTCTCCTTGTCTTCCTTAGAAGCCAATTTATCGATCATATCTTGACCAATAGCAGCAGGGCAAGAAGGGTCCGGACATTTTAGCATCAAACATCCTGGCCCATCATTGATGGTTGAACTTATATAACCTATAAAAGTGCACAGTAGAAAACGGAATGTATCAGAAAAAGAGATGTTTTAGCAGGAAAAAAAAACAGTATATACAACTTAAATCCACGCATTCCAGGCATGGAAGAAACTAATGCTTAACAGTTAAATTCATAGGCAGATATATTTGAAACTATGTAACCGAAATGCTAACTAGATATAAACTCAGATAAATCCAAAAAACAAAAATTCAACAGTCCCTGTTTCTGAAGCATCTTTAGACAAGGGAGATAAAAAGAACTTTAAAAAAAAAAAAAAACGTACCCGTCCAACACGTAGAGCAGAAAGGATGACCACAAGAAACTGATACAATTTCCTCAAGGGGGTAGGACTCGAAGCATATTCCACATGTAAGCTAAACATCCAATCATGCGTCAGTGAAACATGATTTACCAAGCGATAATTACAGAAAACAATTCTGAGTTGAAAATTAAAGGAATTACGTCTCTGGTATTAGGTGTTGGAACAACAGGTCCCTCTAATATGCCAACAGTTCTCCGAACTCTCTCCTCATCCGCAAACCATTCATCATGAACTTTACTAACAATCCTAAAAGGACACATTTCTCAGAGCATTAGGAAACTAGAGAAAACCCACTAGTTTGGACATCAATATTATGTTCACAAAGAACATATATAGTCCATTTAATAAAGCAGATCAAAAACAAATTCGAGGAAGAGAGGTAGTTTTGAACCAAATTCGAGGATAAACAATATCGTATATTAATCAAAAACAGACAGGAAACAGCAAGATTTATAACAAAAGCACAGAGTATATGTCAAGGGAAATTACCAGTGATAGTGAAGAAGCAAAATGCTCGCTTCAACATAGCTTAAAGAGAGGATCATGGAAACTTGTCCAATATCATCATTCTGATGTCTACGAATATCTCCTTCCTTGAGAACAGCATAATTTATCTGGAAGCATAACATCATTACGACAACACTAAGTCAATGGTCACAGTAAAAACTAACCGACGACGGATTAATAAGTACTCAAAACAGCAAAAAAAAAATCCAAACTTTAACAATCAATCATCAATTGCTTAACAAAGAACACCAATCTTCCTAAACAAACAAACAAAAAACCATCCATATCTGCGAAAGCAAGAAAGACACAAAGATAAGAAGAGACAAGTAAGGAAGAAGGTGGAACCCACCTGAGAGCGAACAGAGGCGATCAAGGCGGAATCGTCCACGGTTTCCTCGAATAAGCCGTTGTAAGCATCAACATCATCACTATCGTTGATGTCGTCATCGGTCCCGCCGCTGTAATAATCATCATCACCCGAATACATATCGTGGGCATCTAGCATATCGTCTTCTGAATCCATATGATCAGCCGCCCTCCTCCTCAAACCCCCTCTCTTCCTTTTTTTTTTT